>NC_089503.1:228601470-228902303 GCF_036850995.1 Saccopteryx leptura
AGTTCAAATTAGAACGGAAATCTTATCCTTATTTGTGGTATGAATTTGATACTTTACCATTTAATTGGGTTAGCTTTGAGTCTTGGTCATGTGGCTCATGGTCAGAACTCATCTCAAGATCTCCAATTCCCAGGTTTTAAAATCCATCCTATTTATCCTAAACCTCTGTCTCGTTGCCTGGAGACCACTCTTTTATAATAAACAGGTGCCAGAGATGAGTTTTACTTCCTGTCTTCTCTTTCCTCAATTTATTAATACTCTTCTCTGATTCTCTTCTAAGTTTTTTTTTTTTTTTTCAGTCTTTGGGTCTCTATTCATCCATCTAGGTCTATTACTTTCTTCATTTTGTGACAGGCTACAGGAGTGCTCCTCATTTTGACTGATGTATTTACCAGGAGGCTGGATGATTACTGTTATATATTTGGGAAGGAGTTCAGAGAGTAGTTTTTTACTTTATATGCCTAAGGTTTTTATGTTATGTGAATTTTGTTTTGTTAAAAGTTGAAAACTTTGACTATAATATGCAAAGAAATTGGGAAAGAGATTTCAGTTCAGATGATAGGAATGAAAAAATGAACTTCTGATGATATTAGATATTTTCAACACCATTATAGTCCACCCTTAAAAAATTGGATAGAAATACCAGTATCATATTTATTAATATTTCCATTTTAAGCACTCATTTGCATGTGGCACTGATCAAGAAGCTGAACGCATTAGAAGTTGTATACTCACATCTTCACTCTCAAGGAACTAACAGTCTGGCTGTTTAGAAAAGATGAAAAAATTCCAACAGAGAATTCAGTACATTTTAACACTAATCTTACCTTCCTGATATACTGCATGTTGGTAGAGAATATTATAAAACCATCATATTGACACCATTACACATCTATGAATTCCTATTTTATCTGGATCTTCAACAGCACTGACTTAATTCTAATCAATTGCTTTTCCCGTATCTCACCTCAACGATCCCTGGGCTGTCAGAGGTGGTCCCTAGTTGTCCAGTAACTAACCCTGGATGATTATGGTAGGGGGATAGTGTTCCCAGACTACAAGCGCCTGAAAAGAAGAAGCAGATGGGGGTATGGACTCAGACTGATTGATTCACATATTAAAGACATGCTTCCAGGCAAAAATCATTTACTATCGCCAAGGAATAGCTAACTCTGGGAGGGGCAATTCCTCCTTGATCAGCAAGGCCCATGTCATGCTGGTGGTTAAGGCCAGGCAGGTTCACAATGAATTCAGGCAGACGGTAGAGAAACTACGAAGCTGGAAAGCATTGGGCCATACACTTTATTGGGGGCTTGTAGGGATGGGCGAGTAAACAAACAAGGGAAAACCTGTTTTTCACAGTGGAGGGCAAGGGATGAGGAAAACTGCCCCTCATGGTGGCGGCTGCTGAGGGAATCAGGGAACTGCACCTTGAAGTGGCAGGAGAGCGATCTGGGAGGGAAGGGAAAGCACCTTTCGCTTGCAAGGGAAAGCACCCATAGCTTTGCATAGAGACACACACGTGGCTTCCTGCCACCTGCTCACACACTAATTGTGCAAAGTGCTTGCAGCAGGGAAACCAGCCAGCAAGCCTAACACAGCTGTTTTCCCCACAGCCCCAGATGCCGAAACAAATACCATCAACAATTCTTTTGTCTCATGAATTGTCAATTTTCTCTCATAACTGTTTCTTTGTGAGGTTTTATATCATGAGAATTTTATTTTGTTAGTGAATTTTGTTTGCTGAAAGAGAGAGGGAGGGAGAGAAATAATTTAGAATAGCTGAAACAGTCTTGCAAGAGAGAACTAAGAAGACTTTCACCATTTTATTTCAAGAATTACTATAAAGCTACAATAATTAAGACATAAGTGGTACTGACATCAGGATAGATAAACAAATTAGTTGAACAGAATAGAAAGTTCACAGATAGACATACAGAAACCAATGATTTATGAAAAGGTTGCCAATTCAATTCAATGGTAAAACAAGTCTTTTTAACAAATAAGGCTGAAATAACTGGTAAATATATGGGGAGAAAGTGAATCTTAACATTCACTCCATACTGCACTCAAAATTAATTTGAGTGAAAAATGAACCCACCATGAAAATTATAAAACTTTTAGACAAAAAGCTTTTTGTTCGTGAGAAGAAAAGCTTCTATAATACCTTAGTGATCTTGGAGAAGGCAAAGATTTCTGAGGACAAAAACTATTACAGAAAGAAAACTAGGAGCCTGGCATGTGGTGTAGTGGATAAAGTGTCAACCTGGAATGCTGAGGTCACCGGTTCAAAACCCTGGACTTACCTGGTTAAGGCACATTAGGGAGTTGATGCTTCCTGCCTCCCCCCCTCTAAAAACAAAGTTGAAAGGAATAAAGAAAAAAAAGAAAGAAAACTAAGAAATTTACCTTACTGAAATTAATATATAAGGAATATCTCAATAGTAAAAATACTAAAAGACCAATGAAAATGAGGCTCTTGAACAGATAGCTCAAGCCTAAAGAGGCTGTTCATATGGCTGATAATAAAGAGGAGAGGTGCTCACCATTATTAGTTATCAAGAAAATACAAATCAAGTTCATAATGAATTACCACTTCACTCCCATTGGAATGGCTAAAATTAAAAAGATCAATAACACCAAACATGAGCGATTAGGTAGTACAACAGGAACTCACTTTAACTTTGGAAATCTTAGTGTTGCTTCTCAGCCTTGGAAGTTCTCCAGGTGAAATTCGAAACTGCCCTCCACACTCAGAGGTCAAAGACAGAAGAAAGAGGCCAACTAACTACACCAGGTTGGTAGGTGGCAAGTTTAATAAGCAAGGGAACTTCTCGTTTGCAAGATGAACAGATCTCCACAGGTGCCTGCCAGATCTAAAAGGTCATATTGAAGCCTGAATGAGATTCAGTCATGTATTCACGACAGATGTTTGCAACAACGTGCATTACTCGGTCAAGGCTCTGTCCTTGAAACAGCTCCTAGTGTGGGAAATGGTGAATGAAATGTACATTCCAAGTAGGGGGGTAGGGAGGAATAAGGAGCTTTCATTGACCCAAGTCCAGGTCGCAAGTCAAAGGCAGTCTCGATGACCTCCTCCAACAGTTATTGTCCACCCAGGTTGTACAGTAATGTACAGTTTTGTTTTGTTTTTTAAAGATTTTATTCATTGATTTTAGAGAGGAGAGAGAGAGCAAAAGAAGAGGGTGGGGGTGGGTGGGAAGCATTGACATGTAGTAGTTGCTTTTCATCTGTACCTTAACTCGGCAAGCCCAGGGTTTTGAACTGGCGACCTTAGCATTCCAGGTCAATGCTTTATGCAGTAGTGTTCTTTTTTTTTATGTTAAAATATTTTTTTAAATTTTTTTTATAATTTTTTATTAATGTTAATGGGGTGACATCAATAAATCAGGGTACATATATTCAAAGAAAACATGTCCAGATTATCTTGTCATCCAATTATGTTGCATACCCATCACCCAAAGTCAGATTGTCCACTGTCACCTTTTATCTAGTTTTCTTTGTGCCCCTCCCCCCCTCCCCCTCTCCTCCTTCCCTCCCGTGCCCCCCTCCCCCCCACCCCCGGTAACCACCACACTCTTGTCCATGTCTCTTAGTCTCGTTTTTATGTCCCACCAATGTATGGAATCATGTAGTTCTTGTTTTTTTCTGATTTACTAATTTCACTCTGTATAATGTTATCAAGATCCCACCATTTTGTTGTAAATGATCCGATGTCATCATTTCTTATGGCTGAGTAGTATTCCATAGTGTATATGTGCCACATCTTCTTTATCCAGTCTTCTATTGAAGGGCTTTTTGGTTGTTTCCATGTCTTGGCCACTGTGAACAATGCTGCAATGAACATGGGGCTACATGTGTCTTTACGTATCAATGTTTCTGAGTTTGGGGGGTATATACCCAGTAGAGGGATTGCTGGGTCATAAGGTAGTTCTATTTGCAGTTTTTTGAGGAACCACCATACTTTCTTCCATAATGGTTGTACTACTGTACATTCCCACCAACAGTGAATGAGGGTTCCTTTTTCTCCACAGCCTCTCCAACATTTGCTATTACCTGTCTTGTTGATAATAGCTAATCTAACAGGTATGAGGTGGTAGCACATTGTAGTTTTGATTTGCATTTCTCTAATAACTAATGAAGATGAGCATCTCTTCATATATCTGTTGGCCATTTGTATTTCTTCCTGAGAGAAGTGTCTGTTCATGTCCTCTTCCCATTTTTTTATTGGATTGTTTGTTTGTTGTTGAGTTTTATGAGTTCTTTGTATATTTTGGATATTAGGCCCTTATCTGAGCTGTTGTTTGAAAATATCATTTCCCATTTAGTTGGCTGTCTGTTTATTTTGTTGTCAGTTTCTCTTGTTGAGCAAAAACTTTTTAGTCTGATGTAGTCCCATTCATTTATCTTTGCCTTCACTTCTCTTGCCTTTGGAGTCAAATTCATAAAATGCTCTTTAAAACCCAGGTCCATAAGTTTAGTACCTATGTCTTCTTCTACATACTTTATTGTTACAGGTCTTATATTTAGGTCTTTGATCCATTTTGAATTAATTTTAGTACAAGGGGACAAGCTGTAGTCGAGTTTCATTCTTTTGCATGTGGCTTTCCAGTTTTCCCAGCACCATTTGTTGAAGAGGCTTTTTTTTCTCCACTGTGTGTTGTTGGCCCCTTTATCAAAAATTATTTGACCATATATATGTGGTTTTATTTCTGGACTTTCTATTCTGTTCCATTGGTCTGAGTGTCTATTTTTCTGCCAATACCATGCTGTTTTGATTGTCGTGGCCCTATAATATAGTTTGAAGTCAGGTATTGTAATGCCCCCAGCTTCATTCTTTTTCCTTAGGATTGCTTTGGCTAATCGGGGTTTTATATAGTTCCATATAAATCTGATGATTTTTTTGTTCCATTTCTTTAAAGAATGTCATAGGAATTTTGATGGGAATTCCATTAATTTATATATTGCTTTGGGTAATATGGCCATTTTGATTATATTTATTCTTCCTATCCACGAACAAGGAATATTTTTCCATCTCATTGTATCTTTTTTGATTTCCCTTAACAATGCTTTGTAGTTTTCGTTATATAGGTCCTTTACATTCTTTGTTATGTTTATTCCTAGGTATTTTATTTTTTTTGTTGCAATCGTGAAGGGGATTATTTTTTTGAGTTCGTTTTCTAATATTTCATTGTTGGCATAAAAAAAGGCTATAGACTTTTGTATGTTAATTTTGTATCCTGCTACCTTACTGTATTGGTATATTGTTTCTAGTAATCTTTTTGTGGATTCTTTGGGGTTTTCGAGGTATAGGATCATATCATCTGCAAAAAGTGATACCTTTACTTCTTCTTTTCCAATATGGATGCCTTTTATTTCTTTCTCTTGTCTAATTGCTCTGGCCAGAACTTCTAACACCACGTTAAATAAGAGTGGAGAGAGTGGACAACCCTGTCTTGTTCCTGATTTAAGGTGGAAAGTCCTCAGTTTTATGCCATTTAATATGATGTTTGCTGATGGTTTATCAAATATGGCCTTTATCATGTTGAGATATTTTCCTTCTATACCCATTTTGTTGAGAGTCTTAAACATAAAATTGTGTTGTATTTTATCGAATGCCTTTTCTGCATGTATTGATAAGATCATGTGGTTTTTGTTCTTTGTTTTGTTGATATGGTGTATTACGTTAACCATTTTACGGATGATGAACCATCCTTGAGATTCTGGGATGAATCCCACTTGATCATGATGTATTATTTTTTTAATATGTTGTTGTATTCCATTTGCCAGTATTTTGTTTAGTATTTTAGCATCTGTATTCATTAGAGATATTGGTCTGTAGTTTTCTTTTTTTGTGCCATCCTTGCCAGGTTTCAGTATGAGGGTTATGTTGGCCTCATAAAATGTATTTGGAAGTATTGCTTCTTCTTCAATTTTTTGGAAGACTTTGAGTAGAATAGGAACCAAGTCTTCTTTGAATGTTTGATAGAATTCACTAGTATAGCCATCTGGGCCTGGACTTTTATTTTTGGGGAGGTTTTTAATGGTTTTTTCTATTTCTTCTCTACTAATAGGTCTGTTTAGGCTTTCTGCTTCTTCTTGACTCTGTCTAGGAAGGTTGTATTGTTCTAGGAATTTATCCATTTCTTCTAGGTTGTTGAATTTAGTGGCATAAGGTTTTTCATAGTAAGCTACAATAATTCTTTGTATATCTACAATGTCCGTGGTGATTTCTCCTCTTTCATTTTTTATTTTGTTTATATGAGTTCTTTCTCTTTTTTCCTTGGTAAGTCTTGCCAGGGGTTTGTCAATTTTGTTGATCTTTTCAAAGAACCAGCTCCTTGTTCTATTAACTTTTTCTATAGTTTTTCTGTTCTCTATTTCATTTATTTCTGCTCTGATTTTTATTATCTCCTTTCTTTGGCTGGTTTTGGGTTGTTTTTGTTCTTCTTTTTCCAGTTCCTTAAGGTGTGAAGTTAAGTGGTTCACCTGGGCTCTCTCTTGTTTGTTCATATAGGCCTGAAGTGATATGAACTTCCCTCTTATCACTGCTTTTGCTGCATTCCAGAGATTCAGGTATGTCGTATTGTCATTTTCATTTGTCTGTATATATCTTTTTTTTTTTTTTTTTTGTCTTTTTCTGAAGCTGGAAATGGGGAGAGACAGTCAGATAGACTCCCGCATGCGCCTGACCGGAATCCACCCGGCATGCCCACCAGGGGTGATACTCTGCCCCTCTAGGGCATCGCTCTGCCGCGACCAGAGCCACTCTTGCGCCTGGGGCAGAGGCCAAGGAGCCATCCCCAGCGCCCGGGCCATCTTTGCTCCAATGGAGCCTTGGCTGCGGGAGGGGAAGAGAATGACAGAGAGGAAGGAGGTGGGGGTTGGAGAAGCAAATGGGCGCTTCTCCTATGTGCTCTGGCCGGGAATCGAACCCGTGTCCCCCGCACGCCAGGCCGACGCTTTACTGCTGAGCCAACCGGCCAGGGCTGTCTGTATATATCTTTTGATCTCTGTGCTTATTTCTTCTTTGACCCATTCATTTTTAAAAGTATGTTGTTTAGTTTCCACATTTTTGTGGGTTTTTTCCTCTTTTTTGCAGTTGAATTCTAGTTTCAAGGCTTTATGATCAGAAAATATGCTTGGTACAATTTCAATTTTTCTGAATTTGCTGATGTTATTTTTATGGCCCAACATATGGTCAATTCTTGAGAATATTCCATGTACACTAGAGAAAAATGTATACTCTGTCACTTTGGGATGAAGTGTCCTATAGATGTCTATCATATCCAGGTGCTCTAGTGTTTCGTTTAAGGCCACTATATCTTTATTGATTTTCTGTTTGGATGACCGATCTAGAGCCGTCAACGGTGTGCTGAGGTCTCCAAGTATGATTGTATTTTTGTCAGTTTTTGTTTTAAGGTCAATAGGTAGCTGTCTTATATATTTTGGTGCTCCTTGGTTTGGTGCATATATATTAAGGATTGTTATGTCTTCTTGATTCAGCATTCCCTTAATCATTATGAAATGACCATTTTTGTCTCTGAATACTTTTGCTGTCTTGTAGTCAGCATTATTAGATATAAGTATTGCTACGCCTGCTTTTTTTTGGATGTTATCTGCTTGAAGTATTGTTTTAAAGCCTTTCACTTTGAATTTGTTTTTATCCTTGTTGCTTAGATGAGTTTCTTGTAGGCAGCATACAGTTGGATTTTCTTTTTTATTCCATTCTGCTACTCTGTGTCTTTTTATTGGTGAGTTTAATCCATTTACGTTTAGTGTAATTATTGACACTTGTGGATTCCCTATTGCTATTTTAAAAATTGCTTTCTGTTAGTTTTGTATCTTGTTTGATTCTTCTCTTTTGTTTTTCTATCATTTGTTTGTTCATATTCCATACTTCTTTCCTCTGTTGCTAACTTTTTAAGTCATGTGCTTTTGTGGTGGTTTTTTCAAGGGTGGTTACTATTAAGTAATGAAAAGGGTACCTACCATATTCATTGTAGTACCCTATCCTGTGAGTGTTTCTGCATGCACACCATCATCCTTTGCTACTGTTAATCTCTGTCCTCTCCCCCCCCCCCTTTTTTTTTTTCTTTTGTTGTCACAGTTTAAATTTGGTTTTATTGTGTTCTTGGTGGAGCTTTTACTTGTGATTTTGTTTTGTTTTGTTCTTTGGATCTGGTTGGAAAACCCCCTCTAGTATTTCCTGGAGTGGGGGTTTTCTGATGATAAATTCCCTCATCTTTTCTGTATTTGTGAATGTTTTTATTTCTCCTTCGTACTTGAAGGATAACTTTGATGGGTATAGTATTCTTGGCTGAAAGTTCCTTACTTTCAGGACTTTAAATATTGGGGTCCACTCTCTTCTAGTTTGTAGAGTTTCTGCAGAAAAATCTGATGATAATCTAATAGGCCTTCCTTTATATCTTGTATTCTTCTTTTCCCTGGCTGCCTTGAGAATTTTTTCTTTGTTGTTGGTTTGTGCCATTTTCATTATGATGAGGCACAGTAGTGTTCTTAAGCACCAAATTTTATTGCTATTCATCATGTGTGTATACATTATACATACAATGTACACATAATGTATACAATTACTTGTAGTACTAGAAAGTAAACTGAAAGGAAAAGTTTTAAAATATTTGTTGTGATTGCCTATGCATGAAAGGAACCACTGAAATACAACATACTGTAGGTATATTGGATTCTAAGATAATACTACGCATCTAGAAGGTCACAAATACTAAATGGGGAAAGATGTAGGGTATGGAACGGAAGTCCAAGGATAGGCACGTCAGAGGAATTGGTGAGCGCTGTGGGAGGAGAGATGAGGTCAAGACGGTCTGTTTAAAACTGCATTTCTGAGCCAGGTGGGAAAATTGTGTGTGGGTGTTTTGGTTTGGTTTAAAAGACGATGTCAAGGAGAAACAAGCATACCATAGACATTCATTCCTCCATGCTCAGGAAAATACAGCCTGGAAAATTCTTACTCATTCTTTAAGGTACAGTTAAAAGATGGCCAGTTCTCTCTAGCTTTCTAGGTTCCTACCATCTCCCCACTCCATTAATTTCTTCCTGTCTCTCCTGTTGCTTCCCCTAGCTGTTTAAGTATGTCTATTACAGCACTGAAAGGTACATTTAAACTATCTGTCTCTTTTTTAGATTTTGAATTCATCAAAGGCTAGATTTAATCTTAGGAGTTTCAGTTCCTAGAATGCAACTTGAGATAAATTGAATTCTTAAAGTTTATACATGCCAATGAATCATTTATTTATTTTTTTTTTTTAAAAATAGTATTATTTGTCCTGGCATGATTGATGCCTTAGGAGTTTGATAATGGATAGAGAAAAAGTCTTCAGTGGTTTAGTTTAAATTCTTGAAGTGAAGGCCCTAGCCAGTTGGCTCAATGGTAGAGTGTTGGCCCAGCATGTGGATGTCCTGGTTCAATTCCCTGTCAGTGCACACAGGAGAGGCACCCATCTTCTTCTCCCCCTGTCCCTTTCTTGCTTCTCTCTTTCTCTCTCTTTCTCCCTCTCTGTCTCTCTCTCTCTCTTCCCCTCCTGCAGCCATGGCTCAATTGGAGCGAGTTGGCCCAGGGTGCTAAGGATGTCTCCATGGCCTCTGCTTCAAGCGCTAAGAAGAGCTCAGTTGCTGAGCAATGGAGCAATGTCCCAGATGGGCAGAGCATTGCACCCTAATGGGCTTGCCGGGTGGATCCTAGTCAAGCACATATGGGAGTCTGTCTCTGCTTCCTCTCCTCTCTCTGAATAAAAAAAAATTATTTTGAAGTGATATTTAAAATATTTGAGTACATTTATAATTTCTATGATTCAAGGACCCAGATATATTTAATACAATTATAAATACAGGTGGGGCTAAAGTCAGTTTACAGCTGTAAGTACATGAAACACAGTTTATTCTTGTATTGTTATTTATTACTTATTGCATAATTATTCCACACCAACAACTGTAAACCAACTTTTGTCCCACCTTATATTTTATCAATACGTATTTTATTCATTGCAAGTTTCTTTGATCATTTGTGAAAAGAATTCTAATTTTAAGAGAGTTATAAAGAATAAAATCACAGTGTGCAAACGCTTCATTGCTTGCTCTTCATGAATTTTTCAACTGACCTGAGGAATTTTAACCTGGACTAAAATATATTTCCTCAGGCTGTATCTAATTCATGGCAACAGATCAGCTGAAAAAATGATTCTAAGAGTTACTTTTCCTTGTTTTGATGACCAATGATTTAAATATACTGTGTATACTAGCAAAGACTATGAGTGTGATTTGCTTTTAATTTAATTAATAAAATTTGTTGAATGTTTACTATTGCCAGGCACTGCTAAATTCAAATTATCAACTTTGATTTACCATTTTGCTAATAAGAAAATTATAACTTAGGGAGTAAATAAATTATTTAAAATATTTACTTTCTAAATAAATAACTTACTAAAATGGCTAAGCCGACTCAACCAGCAAGTGACTGAACAGTGTAACGCCAAATTCCATATTCTTAGCCACTGTGCTATTGCACCTCCAAAAAGGATAAATGAAAAACAGCTACTGAACTTGATTCAAATAGATTAAAAGAAGACCTTCAGTAATTCTTTTGGTTCTGCTTATACAAACTGATAGGTCTAGAGAGACTCAGAGTTTTCTTGGCAAATAACACAATTTTGCAGGATTTTAAAATTACTCTTCAGAGCATCATGGAACCAGCCTCAAACTCATCTGACTTCTGTGCTTGAAATTCCAATCCTTTGTGAAATGGCTGAAGATCTTTAACACTGGAAGAAGCTTCAGTAATATGGCCTTCGCGGATCTCTTTTCCTGCCTCAGTGAGGACGATGGTGTGAGTGAGGCTAGGGTGAGCGAGAAGGTGGAGACCATTTCAGAGCAGCAAGTGTAATGCTGGGCATAGTGTATGTGTGTATGTGTCTGTGTGTGTACTTCGTGAAGGTCAATTTTAATTTAAAAATATTCAAAACTGTTTAGTTAAAAAATGAAATCAATAAATGAATTTAACAAGGATATTTTTATCCTATCTTGTTTTGTAAAGGCCAGTGTATACAGTTTCAGAGTTAGAAGTGCCTCAGGTATTTGGGGGAGGGAACATGTTGGTTTATATACGTTTATTTGTAATAAAATTTTTAAATTATTTTTAATGACCAGTGTGTTTTTTAAAACTTGTAAGCAAAATCTTCTAAGAACATCCAAACCCCAAAGAGCTAATCAAACACATGGATATGGCCTTTTAGATTTTTTGCATATTAAATCTGAAATGTAACTTTTTGCTATCAAGACCAAGGTAAGAAACTAATCAAACAAATAAACTGATAAATTACAGTATTTGAAAATATAGCATACATTTTCGTAGAAAAACAAAATAGCCCTGGCCAGTTGGCTCAGTGGTAGAGCGTGGCCTGGTGTTTGGATGTCCCGGGTTTGATTCCCAGTCAGGGCACACAAGAGAAGCAACCATCTCTTTCTCCACTCCTCCCCTTCTCTCTCCCTCTCCCTCTCCCTTCTCCTCCCGCAGCCGTGGCTCGGTTGGTTTGAATGCGTTGGCCAGGCACTGAGTGTGGCTCCATGAAGCCTCCACCTCAGACACTAAAAATATCTCCATTACAAGCATGGTCCCAGATGGACAGAGTGCTGTCCCCAGATGGGGGGGTTTGCTGGGTAGATCTCAGTTGGGGCACATGTATGTGTTTGTCTCACTATCTCCCCTCCTCTCACTTAGAAAAAGAAGGAAATAAAAAAGAAAAACAAAATAAACCAATATATGGGCTGTAATGAATGAGTATTCTACTTTTCTTTTCTTCTCTTTAAATTTATGCTATGTTCATACAGAGAGAGAGAGAAAGACTGAAGAAGGTGAAGGAGAGGATGCAGGGTACGGGCTATTGTAACACATTAGATCAACCCAATAGTTCAGGTGTTTTGGTAAGCAGCTGTGAGAAAGGTTAGTGATTTCCAGCCTTCCATGGGTCGGGTCCTGTTGCTGGCAGTAAGGTGGGCACTTGATTTCAAAGAATGCCAAAGATAGCATAAAACCTACTAAAATTAGACCAGAATACACTTCTCATGTAAGTATGTGGACTAAATTGGAGTACCAACTTATAGAAGAACTATTAAGCTCTACATTAGATCTGCCGTAATAATTAAATTTCGCTCTGGGATCTACAAACCACTTCAAGTTTCCTCAGTCATTGATGTTTCTTAGAATACCACTGCTTTCTTTCCGGGTCTGAAGCAAGTTCTGGTTAGAATGGAAATCGTGGCCTCTGCGGCTATTGGGGCCACATTCACCTCACTTTGAGTCCTGCTGAACTTGCACTTACCATTTGTTCCCCAGAAGTTTGTCCTCACAGGGCATGGCAAAAACTGTGTGCAACTGGGGAACAGGAGCTGCACACACATATTAGCCCATTGTCCAAAAAGACTCCATTTATAAAACACAAGTTCAGGCATAAAATTAGTAAGAATTTCAAAACAGCAAATACTAGCAGAGCACTAAACTAAATGTGGGGCCCTTTTACCCAGTGCTGTGTGTAGACATTTCAGTTAGATGGATGTATATAGTCCTCAGAACTCAATCGACTTAAAAAATATGGGCCACTCATTATATGTGAATTGTAATTGACTAAAAAAAATAAAGCAACAAAAAACTACATCCCCAATCTTCAACTAATTGTAAAACTGCAAAAACTTGTTATACTTCATTGATTTTTCTGGTGACTAATCATATACTAAACAAAATGGATAAAAAGCAGTTAGCCTCCTTTTCTGTTTCTTCTCAGCCCTCTGACCTACTTCAATAGTTACTTAAAAGTGGCAAAACCATTACACAGTCACAGAGGGTAATTTTTTGGTCTTGCTCCATATTTTTTAAAACAAAGAAAACATAGTTATAATACATGACAAAGAGGATTGTAATGATCAGTCTGTAATTTCAGCTGAACAACCAAGTATTGCTGCTTCTTTTAAGTCTCGTTAAATATGTAATGTGCCTGCAATTCATGAGAAATTTACATTCTTTTTTTTCTCTGACAGTATACACCCCCAGACAGAAAAGAGTATAATAAGGATCACAATACTTTGCCTCGATGTATTCTTTTGTCCTGGTCAAGGATGCATATTGAAAGATATTTCCCTCAGTGCCATTATAATCACCTTACTGAGAAGGAATAAAGTTCGGTCTTGCTGAGACTTCTGTTCATACTGAGTTTTCACATCTGCAACGTGATCAAGAGCTTTAAAATACTTTCTTATGATTTTATCTTACTGTTTCCCAACCACTAATCTTAAGCAGGATGGTGAATTATTTTCACATTTGTCTGTAGTACGGAAGCTAACATACTGTTTAATTATTTCTTATTCATGGAGGCAATACTTGATAGAGATACTTTGTGAAGAGACTTATGAATACATTTCCCACTTTATTGCTGTGCTATTTGTCCAGAGGTAATATCAACATTTTGAATACTTGCTATACTTAAAATAAAAAATTCCTTAAAGAAAACATTAGAAATGAGAAAGATTTCAGGCATTCAAGAATTTCTTTAAAAGCTAATTGCAGCCCCAAAAATTTCTTATTGCCTTTATATGTAGCCTATATGAGGTAATTTTCAAGGTTAGACTAAGGGGTACAACCTGGGAAATCAAAAGTATTTATAAGCCTGGCCCTGGTCAAATAGCTCAGTTGGTTGTCCCATATCAGAGAAGTTGCCAGTTCGATCCCCATTGAGGGCAGCTACAGGAGCAGCTCGATGTTCCTATCTCTCTCTTTCCCCTTTCCTCTCACTGAAATCAATGGAAAAAAAAAAAGTATTTACAAGTTTGTTGTACAGAAGAAGAGCACAGACATGGAATAAACCTTCTGAATATAAAAACAACCATTACTTAGCCTGCCAGATGGTGGTGCAGTGGACAGAGTATCAAAACTGGGAAGCGGAGGACCCAGGTTCAAGACCCCAAGGTTGCCCGCTTGAGCACAGGCTCATATGGTTTGAGCAAGGCTCACTAGCTTGAGCCCAGGGTCACTGGCTGGAGCAAGGGGTCACTTGCTCTGCTGTAGCCCCCCAGTCAAGGCACATATGAGAAAGCAATTAATGAATAACTAAGGTGCCACAACAAAGAATTGATGCTTCTCATCTCTCTCCCTTCCTGTCTGTCTGTCCTATCTGTCCCTCTCTCTGTCTCTGTCACAAAACAAATAACAACAAAAAAAAACATTACTTAAATTCTTATTACCTGAATTGCTATTACAGTTGACCTTTGAACAATGCAGCAGTTAGGGGTGCAGATCCCCAGTGTAGTTGAAAATCTATGTATAACTTCTGAGTCTTCAAAAACTTCAGTCATCCTTGGTATCTGGGGTGAGAGGTGGCACATAAAGAGTTAGAGCTGCAAGATTCCTTTGTGTCTCTCTGATCCCAAAGAAATACGCATTACTAACCTTTACTCTCAAAAATAGCCCTTGATGACCATTTTTATTTTTAACATTATGGAATACATAGAAAACTAGACAATATACTGGTGTGAACTGGGGACTCTATACAATGTTTAGTGAAAAGATCATTACATTTATTTTAGATGGTATAAACATACACTTTGTAGATTTAAATATTGAATGTGCTTAAAATTTCCAAATAAAGCCTGACCAGGTGGTGACACAGTAGATAGAGCATTGGATTGGGACGTGGAGGACCCAAGTTTGAAACTCTGAGATCCCCAGTTTGAGTGCGGGCTCACCAGCTTGAGCACGAGGTTGCTAGCTTGAGCTCAAGGTCACTGGCTTGAGCAAGGGGTCATTTACTCTGCTGTAGCTCCCCAGTCAAGGCACATATGAGAAAGTAGTCCATGACCAACTAAGGTGCCGCAACGAAGAACTGATACTTCTCATCTCTCTCCCTTCCTGTTTGTTCCTATCTGTCCCTTTATCTGACTCTCTGTCAAAAAATAAAAATAAAAAAATAAAATCTTTCAGAGTTTTATTGAAAAACTTGTACTTGCTTTCATGAACATAACATTTTAATATCAAGTTTTATGCTTTCAACGGCTATATTTAATTCATACTTAGTTCTTGATTAATACTTTCAGAAGATGACATCTTCACTTTTTGCTAGTCACCATCAAAGATAAATTTTGTTCAGATGGCTATGTGATTTAAATAAAATCATTTTATTGACCAAGTATTTTTAACAGTTGAAATTATATTTAAAGTAGCTCTTCATTTTCTTTCTTCAGAAATAAAACACTGAAATTATTTTTAATGTTAATGAATTTTGAATGTACCTGAACTTTCACATATCAGAATCTCAAAATAATGATTAGGCTCTAATTTTCAGCATGAGGAGGCATGTTCTGAACAAGATATTGGCAGTCATTTGGAGCTTTTTCCCTCACTTTTGCCAGGTGGTGGTTGAACATGTATCATAGCTTCATGAATTGAACTTCTTCCCCAGTTCCCTGCTTTGCCGGTTCTAGCCTCCTTAACTTTCTGAGCCTTGCTCCCACTGTCTCCGCTCTGGAAGACCCCGACCTCTGGGGGGCCTTGCTGAGTTTCCCTTTCCTACACCAGGACCTGGAAATCCTCTCAGAGCAGTACACAGGGACAGTCATAGTGTCATATATTTCTTATTTCTTAAGGACCATGGTCCTTCATTGTCTCGTGTTCCGTGTCTTTAAAACTAGTGTCCCAAATATTTTGTCTGATATTCTTGAGTGCTTCAAGCAGGAGGGTAAACTGTGACTCTGTCTTGGCCCCAGGCAGAAGACTATAACTTATAAAAGAAGGATAAATACATAAGGGATAATTCTTAACCAGAGTTTACTGGAAACAGTTATTAAGTGACAAAAACTATTCTGCAACTACTCTTTCACAGTTGCCTGGGTGACCTTTTCTGGGGCAGAACTTTATTGGTGAAAGGGTCATATTCTCAGGTGTCAGGATATGGGTGGGGAGACGGGCAGTTGCGATTCCTTCTTGGTGTGCTTTACATTTTAAATGAGCAGTCCTGGACAACAGGGTGCTGACATTGTGTGTGAAGGTGCTGACACTGGTTTCAGCTCTGTCATTATAGGGGCATTTGCTTTTTTTTTTTTTTTTTTTTTTTTTAAATTTCAGCGTAACCATGGTTACCTAAGACCCTTTAAACAAATTCTAGCTCTTTCAGGTGTACACCTGATCCTTCTCTTAAGCCATTTGACATAATCATTTCCCTTCAGGACTAACTGCTTTGCATAGTCATACCTCTGTATAAACAGACCTGGTCACTAACTCTTAGTACTTGTCTCATATCTATCTGAATCTCAGAACAAGCCAAAAGTCCTGGACAAGTTAAACATATTTTATATATTTTATTCTAATATCTTCAATCTGCTAATTTTCTAGCCAGATTCATTTGAATTTCAGTTAGAATTAATGCCAGACACAGCAACATGCATATCTAACTGAAGTTCAAAGATAACTTCCCATCATTGTTCTCTGAAAGTTCCTGCCTTCTCTCTGTTTCTTTCTCTGAAGGCAGGGAGTAGTTTTATGTGTAAACTATTAGCTTGTCTTGCTATTGCATGACTCCAAACCAAACCTAGTTTTGTCTTTTACTGTCTCTGTAACACACTGCACAAATTCTATTACATTTTTAAAGTTTTCCAAGTTCTTTTCAGATAGGACACATTTTTCTCTGTTATGGGCCAATGGAGCTAAGCTTTCCATTTGGTTTGTGAATTCTATTTAGGATTGTATTAAAGAGAAACATGTAAACAAATCTCTTAATTTTGTTACTGAACCAGAAAATAAAAAGATCTTGTTAATTTATAAAAACCCTTTTGGGATTGTTTCTACAAAATAAGAAAGCTTTGTTGCCCAGAGAGATAATAAAAGGCCTTCCAGTAAGCTGCAAACACGTGTAAACAAATCCAGTGAGGAAATCTGTTGGCAGGGTCTGGTCCGATTTTTATCTGGATGATTTTATTTCCACACAACAAACTTATTTAGTGGGAGTTGAACAAATGCTTGAGGTGAAACGGACTGAAGGGAACCCTGGGCAGACAGTGTTTCTTCACGTTCCTAGGACAACTCACAGTTGCATGAATCTCCCTCAATCGTTTGCTTGTTAAGCAAGGACACCTATTGGATGTGCGAGGCCAATTGCAGGAATCAAACTTCTTAGACCAGATTAATTGCAGACAAATACAACTGTATCTCTTATAAACAAGTACTAGTGAGAGTGGACTGCCAGCCTTGTTTCTGAAGAAGCATACTTGACTTCACTCTAATCCTTGCAATCTGTTCCCCGGACACTTGTTATTTTAGTGACTGTCTGCCAAGAAGCCACTTGATCAGTGCGTGGAACATTTTTCCGCTAAAGACTTCAGATGTTCTCAAATAAAAATTATTTTTTGTCATTAAATTTATGAGTCTGATTTGGCCAACTAATTTATCTTAGACATAGAGAAGCAGGTTTCTTACCAGAAGTAGTTTTTTCATTTTAATTTAATTTTTTTAATTAAGTGTTTTGGGGTGATATTGGTCAAGATGGTATAGGTTTCAAGTGCACACGTCCAGCACACATGATCTGTATGTGGCGTCATCTGCCCACCTCCCAGAGTCTAATTGTTTTCCTTCACCATGTATTTGGCTCCCTTTTTTTTTTTTTTTTCATTTTTCGGAAGCTGAAAACAGGGAGGCAGTCAGACTCCCGCATGCACCCTGGCCGATCCACCCGGCACGCCCACCAGGGGGCGACGCTCTGCCCACCAGGGGGCGATGCTCTGCCCCTCCGGGGTGTCGCTCTGTTGCCACCAGAGCCACTCCAGTGCCTGGGGCAGAGGCCAAGGAGCCATCCCCAGCGCCCGGGCCATCTTTGCTCCAATGGAGCCTCGGCTGCGGGAAGGGAAGAGAGAGACAGAGAGGAAGGAAAGAGGGAGGGGTGGAGAAGCAAATGGGCGCTTCTCCTGTGTGCCCTGACCAGGAATCGAACCCGGGACTCCTGCACGCCAGGCCGATGCTCTACCGCTGAGCCAACTGGCCAGGGCTGGCTCCCTTTATTTACCCTTTACTACTACCCCACCTCCTGCCCTCCGGTAACCACCACACTCCTGTCTGTGTCCATGAGTTTCAGTTTTACATCCCACATGAGTGAAATCATATGGTTCTTAATTGTTGTTTTTTGACTGACTCATTTTTCTTAACACAATATTATCAAGGTCCATCCATGTTGTCACAAAT
The DNA here is from genome assembly GCF_036850995.1 of Saccopteryx leptura. NCBI lineage: Eukaryota > Metazoa > Chordata > Mammalia > Chiroptera > Emballonuridae > Saccopteryx > Saccopteryx leptura. The sequence goes on from NC_089503.1 coordinate 228,619,739, forward strand.
GACAGTATTTCATATTTTCTTATGGCTGACTAGTATTCCATTGTATTTACGTACCATGTCTTCTTTATACAACCATCTACTGAAGGGCACTTTGGCTGTCTCCATGTCTTGGCCACCATGAATAATGCAGCAATGAACATAGGGGTGCATATATCTTTGCAAAGAAATGCTTTTCAAGTAGATATCCAGAAGAGGGATGTTGGGTTATATGGTAACTCTATGCTTAACTTTCTGAAAAACTGCCATACTATTTTCCATAGTGTCTGTATCAGTTTACATTCCCACCAGCAGTGAATGAGGGTTCCTTTTTCTCCACAGACTCTCCAACACTTGCTATGACCTGTCTTGTTGATAATAGCCTTTCTAACAGGTGTGAGGTGGTATCTCATTGTAGTTTTAATTTGCATTTCCCTAATCCCTGACACTTACTTACTTTCTTACTTTCTTTCAAGGATCTTTACCATTAAAAAACACATATAACAAAGTCTGAAGGCAAAGTGGCTCTCTTTGGCCAGGGAGGACTGTGCCTAGGCTAGTGGCAGATGTCAGTCCAGGTCCTTCTGTCCTGCTCAACCTGCCCTCGCCCCTCAGGCATCAGTTCCAATTAGCTGGGTTTGACTTGTTTGTACACACAATGCTGGCTGGCCCAGGGATTCTGGGATGTTTCATTATTAATAAACATCTTCAATTTGGATGTTATGAAAGTACAGAGTCCTGGTCAAAACACAAATATTTTTCTCTTGGTTAAGCTGAAAGCCAAAATAAACTATCAGAGGAACCAAACAAGTAGCAGACTGTGAGGCCAAAGAGGTGAAGGCGGCCTGGGAGGTCACTGATGTTCTGTCCAGGTAATGGGGCACTTAGCGTCTGATGTATTCCATCACTCCCAGTGAATCCTCATGGTGGAGTTGATCCATTCAAATATAAATACTTATTATTCAGGGACAATCCTCAGATATTCAAGTAGAACTTGGCTTTCCCTGAATCCTCCTCTCATGTGAATTGACTACTCTCTTTTATTCTTTTTCTTTCTTTCTTTTTGTTTTTTAAGTTTTTCCATTGATGAAAGAGAGAGAGAGAGAGAAAGGAGCGGAGGGGAGAGAGAAAGAAACATCAACTCATTGCTCCACTTGGTTGTTGACTCATTGATTGCTTCTTGTACATGCCCTGACTGGGGATCTAAGCCAGGACCTCGGCATGCGGGAACAACACTCTACCCACTGAACTATGCAGCCAGGGCCCCCTCTTTCTCAGTACTGGCTGTCTCCATCTCAAGCAGTCTGGTCAAAGACGCTTGTGTGGTTTCTCACTGTGAGAAACTGGTTGGTTACACTGTTTCTCTATCCAGATGAATTATAGTTTTTCTCTCCTGGGTTGACTCAAACAGCAAATTTGAAACCATAAAACATCAAGTATCAAATGGTTAACTTTTAATGACTTGGAAATTGTTCTGGAACATACCTCCAAATGGCTAAAAATATTCTTTACTGTGGTAGGATGGAAAATTTAAGGCATAAATTTGAGGCTGATTTTAATATCTATTGCATGAGTAACTGAATGTGGAGTGTAACTTTTCTACAGCTTCAGAATTATGGCTGAAACCCAAAGCTGAAGACATAAGGCACTAAGTATATCCTAAGCCATTAACAGCGGCTAGGGATTATTAAGTGGCATTTTTTTCTACCGCCACCACTGACTATCATCTCTCGTCCTCCCCACACACCCCATTTCCTTCTGTTGTTCCAGAACATGAGGGAGGAAGAACACAATTCACAGCTGGAGGTCCTCCCTCCCTTGCCCGTGGAGGAGGAGACAGTGGTGCTTTTATATCCACGGAGCCAAGTGAGTCAGCTTCCATAAAATCTCATGGAGATTGGGGGTGTCTCACTAAAGGGGAGAATGACACCTGTCTCTGGATATTTGCTTAATGCAGAATCTGAAGACTTATTCTCTTGCTGAAAGTATAATTTGCTTTTGAAGGGTATCAGAATATGCCACCCCAAAACATGCCACTTTGGCATAAGGATTACTTTGAGCTAAAGGCAAATCAACAGATGTGAGAATTAATAGATGCCGGGAGAATTTTCTGTCCTCCCCTTAACTGCCTAGGGCATAAATTCCCTTCAGTTCCCACCCTAAACCAGGGTGAGAAGAGCAATTCTTGTCACTGCAAATGAGAAGTGGATACCAAGATGTTTACATAAATAAATATTACTATTTAGCCTTTATTTTCCCCTAGTTACACCACATATTTGTTAACCATTTTCCCAAAATTTGTCTCTTGAAGCCGAAACCCATTTTCCCCATGAATCTGACCACTTCTTTGCATTTCACTTATTTTCTGTGAATGTCTGTGTATGTAAATAATAATAAAAAGTATGTTAGATGTGTCTTTTGTTAGCCCCCCCCCCCCCCATGTAATTAATCTAGGCACCTAGAGGAGATGTTTTTCCTTTCTGACACTTTTCTGGTTTCACTCACTACAGGAAAGAAAGGGAAGTGCTGGACTGTGTCTCTGATGTCTGAAGACACCTCGTGATGAGGTTAAAGAAGATAAGCTATCACATTCAGAGAGGACACCAGAACCAGACGGATTCAGCCTAAACTAGTAGTTAAAGCAGGGATCCCCTCGCCAACACCATGGAGGCAGTCAGATATGGAAAATGTTATCTCCACTCCCATTTCTAGTTTGTCCCCAAATCCGGATTAGCAAACGTCTATAGAAGGATGAGAAAGAAATGTCTCAGAGACAAACCACACCCTCTTCTCCACTTTGAACAATAAATCTTGCTTGGGGTGGTGAAAGAGTATAAGAGAGGACAAGAGCTCTGAGTTAAGTGTGAGACTCAAGTTTACAAAAAAAAGAAAAAATGAATAGCACCAAGTCCGAAATACTAGGAAAAAGATTGTTCTAGTAACTGAACAGCTGGAACTAACTTAAGACATTGTTAAGGTAACAGACACCTGGAGAAGCCAATTTGATACAGTATTGTTGGTGAGCACAGCTGACCAAATAGTACCATGTGGCTAGTTAATGTATTAAATAGTGCTATTCTAGACTCTTGAAAAAAAATTGGGGTAGAAGCAAAGGTAAAGATAAAAAAAGTTCTATGTTAAAAGATATTTTCTTTTCCTGTGAACTTACCATATTTCCCCATGTATAAGATGCTCCCATGTATAAGACGCACCTTAATTTTGGGGCCCAAATTTTGAAAAAAAACAAAAACGTATTACATAAAGTTACTGAACTCAAGTTTTATTTATAATAGAATTTATACAACTCCTCATCACTGTCAAAACTCCCATCCATTAGTTCCTCATCTGTATCTGATGACGAATTATTGTCTTCAACAATGAGTGCAAAGACAAGCACAAAAAGCGGGAAATGCAAGTAAAAACATCTACAACCACTGTATAAGATGCACCCAGTTTCTAGACCCCAAAATTTTTGAAAACAATGTGTGTCTTACATATGAGGAAATACAGTACTTATTTATTCTTTTTTATTTTTATTTTTATTTTTTTTCATTTTTCTGAAGCTGGAAACAGGGAGAGACAGTCAGACAGACTCCCGCATGCGCCCGACTGGGATCCACCCGGCACGCCCACCAGGGGCGATGCTCTGCCCACCAGGGGGCGATGCTCTGCCCATCCTGGGCGTCGCCATGTTGCGACCAGAGCCACTCTAGCGCCTGAGGCAGAGGCCAAGGAGCCATCCCCAGCGCCCGGGCCATCTTTGCTCCAATGGAGCCTTGGCTGCGGGAGGGGAAGAGAGAGACAGAGAGGAAGGCGCGGCGGAGGGGTGGAGAAGCAAATGGGCGCTTCTCCTGTGTGCCCTGGCCGGGAATCGAACCCGGGTCCTCTGCATGCTAGGCCGACACTCTACCGCTGAGCCAACCGGCCAGGGCCCCTATTTATTCTTTTTTAAAAGGTTAGTATAGATGCAGCAATGTGTATCATCTTGGCCAGGACTTAATTTAATCCAGTTTAAGATCTCTGCCATTTAAAAAATAAGTTACATATTTAATGACTCATTTGTTGGCTTAAGTATTGAAAGAACAGAATACTTAAGATTCAACTCTGCTAAAAACAGCTATAGAAAATCTTCATTTAAGATAATTTTCTCATGAGTCCTTTTTCCAGAAATATTGACTTTGACCTTAAAGTAAGGTTAAATGTCATCACCCCTCCCTTAAATTTATTATGTTCCTCAATATTTGTCTTCAATTTAATTGTTTATATCAAAGAATGGTTAAATTAAAAAGTTATGAAAGCTACAATTGACAGGTACCTTTCCAGTGTGTATGAATTCTTTATAGGCCCCGGCCGATTGGCTCAGTAGTTGAGCGTTGTTGGCCCAGAGTGTGGATGTCCCAGGTTCAATTCCCGGTCAGGGCACACAGGAGAAGCAACCACCTGCTTCTGCACCTCTCTCCCTCTCCCTTCTCTCTCTCTTTCCCTGCTGCAGCCACGGCTCAGTTGGAGCAAAGTTGCCCCAGGTGCTGGGGATGGCTCCATAGCCTTGTCTCAAGTGCTAAAGTAGCTAGATGCTGAGCAACGGAGCAACAGACCCAGATGGGGAGAGCATCACCCCATAGGGGGCTTGCCAGGTGGATCCCTATAGGGGCACATGCGGCAGTCTGTCTCTCTGCCTCCCCACTTTTCACTTGAGAAAAAAAAAAGGATTCTTTATAATACAATACCCCTGACAGAATTGAGATGAGTAAGATGGTATTCTGCTCCATTTCAGATGGGAGATAAAAGAAAGCTAAGTTCTCCACAGTTTCTTAACAATGTAAACCAATGGTCTCATTATTATTATTTAGATTAATTGAATGCATATCCTTTCATTATAGCAAACAGAAAAGCAAACAGCTTCTCTATACTGATGACGCGGTGGTACTCTCATGAATCAGGAGAAGCCCTTCTTCTTGATTTCCTCCTACTATTGTGACAACTAAAATGAGTCTTCTTAGCTGACAAAGTCCAACATTCAAATATTGAATATTTTTAATATTTTTATCCATCAACTTGGCTGTACATTGTGTAGTGAACTCATTCTGGCTGGCTCAACAGGAAGAACTGCTGCTCCAAATTCATTATTGTCATCAGGGTTTCCAACTGGCTGCCTGAAGGTCAAATTCTGCCAGGAGACTGGCTGCCTTTGGGTAAAGGGCATCTCCAATTTGCCAACGTCCATACAGGGCCCCATTATGCATTTATTGACACCTGAGGGCTTTGGAATTGTTAAACTTCATTCTGCTCAAGCTCTCCTGGGGTTCCTCTATAGTCAAGGCAGCTCACTGATAATACTAGCTGACCTTAACCATTTACAGGCCCATCACCTACATCTTGGTCTACAGGGCTCACCTTAGTTGATACAGGCTTTTGAAAAAAATCAAAGACCCACTGTAAATACTGACCCTGCTGTCAAGTCATTTTGGAGTCCCCAATTATTCAGCTTCTGCCAATCTGGGAATAAATGAGATGTTGGGCAGAACCTGTATATGGGAGCATTTTGATAAGTTCCTCTAGGTTGTCTCCTTGTAGCAAGTTAGATCAAAAGAAATCTATTTGAACTGTATTATCTTTTCCTATAAAAATGTTTCTGTTCCTTGAAATAAAACATAGTATTGTCTTCTTGGCATTATAAAGAAGAAAATTAGTCCTGGCTGGATAGCTCAGTTGGTTAGAGCATCATCCCGAAGCACAGAGGTTGTTGGTTTGATCCCCGCTCAGAGCACATACAGGAACAGATCAATGTTCCTATTTCTCTCTCTCTCTCAAATCAATAAATAAGCCTTAAAAAAAGATGTTGAATAAAGATTTCATTGCTCAATGTCTTCATATAAAGACACATAGGATGCATTTCTTTATTCCTAGTGCTGGAAAAAAATTGACTCTTGTGAATTAGCGTGCGTCTTCTTATTCGACAGAGAATTTCCTCACCTATAATTTTTTTTGTTTAACCCTGGCTGTCAGAATATTAAAATTAACTGAAAATTAACTCATGGCTGCTTCTTTACACAGTTACTCTACACTTTCTCTATACGGTTTCTCATTTTTCTTTTATATTTAATACTTTTTTATATGTATGTGTATAAATTTGCTTGTAACCAATTTCAATGACCTTTTGAAACTATATGGCTTAAAACTGCAAATAAATCATTAATTATGAAATATAGCTGTATTGTAATTTGCCAAATAACTAAAAAATTTTGGGTCTGTCTTACTTTCCTCCCTCTCCGTTTTTTAAACAAAGAGGAAAAAGTATAGAAAAATCTAGTGTTTTAAAATATAGATTTTTGGGGTTTTCTCTTTTGTTTTGTTTTATTTTAGGTAAGAGTAGGGGAGATAGTGAGGCAGACTCCCGCATGCACCTAGACTGGGATCCACCTGGCAATGCCATCTTCGGCCGATGCTTGAGTACTATGCTATTTTTAGGACCTGAAGCTGATGTGCTCCAATGGAGCTATCCTCAGTGCCTAGGGCAGTGGTTCTCAAACTTTTTGAAGTCTAGGTGCATTTAAAATCCTATAAATAATTGTAGGCACACTATATATAAATTTCTGAGAAATACAGTGTGTCTGTAAAGTCATGGTGCACTTTTGACCGGTCACAGGAAAGCAACAAAAGATGATAGAAATGTGAAATCTGTACCAAATAAAAGGAAAACTCTCCCAGTTTCATACCTATTCAGTGCAGTTCGATGCAGGCTCATGCACATATTTTTTAGGGCTCCTTAGGTAGCTATCCCGTATAGCCTCTACAGACTTGTCACTGACTGATGGCCTACCAGACCAGGGTTTCTCCACCAAATTGCCGGTTTCCTTCAACTGCTTATCCCACTCAGTAATGTTATTCCTATGTGGTGGCGCTTCATTATAAACGTGCCAATATTCACGTTGCACTTTGGTCACGGATTCGAATTTAGTGAGCCACAGAACACATTGAACTTTCCTCTGTACCGTCCACATCTCAACTGGCATGGCTGTGGGCTGCTCTGCTGTATACACAGTGTTATGTCATCATCTGCGCATGCGCACATGCTGCCACATCATCCTACAGAAACTGGGAGAGTTTTCCTTTTATTTGGTGCATACTTCACATTTCTATCATCTTTTGTTGCTTTTCTGTGACCGGTCAAAAGTGCACCATGACTTTACGAACACACTATATGTTATAATAATTAAATCAAATATTAAAGAAGAAATATATAAAGTCCAAGTGTGCTTTTATGGTAATTAAACAAAATAAGTACAACAAAATTAAATTTATCCTGAAATTAAAAAACATTTTTGTTAAATTTTTTGTTATGTTTTTTAGAATTCATAAAAGAGGGTTAAAAAATAAAAAAAATGAGGCCTGACTTGTGGTGGTGCAGTGGATCAAGCGTCAACCTGGAAGGCTGAGATCGTTGGTTCAAAACTCTGGGCTTGCCTGGTCAAGGCACATATGGGAGTTGATGCTTCCTGTTCCTTCCCCCTTCTCTCTCTCTCTCTCTCTCTCATCTCTAAAATGAATAAATAAATAAAAATAAAATGCTTGGCTTAAAAAAACATTCAGGTTTCTAAAAAAAAGAAAAAAGACAAAAAAGTTATCTTTTTATATATATAGATACATTCTTAGTAAGATTTAGTAAATTCGGCAGGTCCTGACACGAATGTGTTGTTTTTCATTCCTGTGTTTATGAGAAACATTAGCCTGATGTGTCCTAGCAATTTCTTCCCTGTTTGGGCATATATTTGTAAGCCAAATTCTAATTTCCTCATCAATACATTGAAGAATTCCTCTCTTTCTACTCTTAATTGTGTTGAGGGTAGAAAATCCTAGTTCACATAAATAAGATGTTGAAAATTATAGTAAAATGTTCAAAGCTTTTTTAGATATTGCCACATATTATTCTTTTATAGAAATCCAAAAGGCTTCAAGAGACAATTCCTTATGTTTAATCAGCAATCTAAATCAGTGGATATAGCTGCCAGTTCTTTTTCTGTTAATGTTAAACCAAAATCATTTGAAGCTTCCATGAATGGGTTTCTAATCCAATCGTACTGTCAAGTGTTAAGTGATGGAAAATGCTATAAATTAAGTTCTGCCCATCAGCCTTCAAGTCTTATTTTATTTACACTTAACTTTTGCTCACTTCCAGAATCGGATTCTTCAATATCGCACTTCTTTTTGAGAAATCTATCCATTTTATTTGGGTGTATTTATCTAAAAATAATATAATGATGTGTTAATAATAAATATAATAATGATGTGTTAACAAAAAGAGCAGTATTTCCATAATGAAATGGTATAATAGAGTAACTATATTTATTTTTATATCTGGGCACATGCCATGTGAGGAGCCACTGTGCCACTTCACCTGCAGGTGTTGTAAAGTACCAAAAACTACAGAATTAATATTAATATTTTAAGAGGCTTGAAGAACATTTTATTAATTTGGGTTAAGGTGTGCAGAGAAATTGTGAGAATAGTCTCTGTACTATGTGATTGGCATAACCAGGATGGCCCTTGGCATTGTATTGTAAATGCAAAGGGAAGGAAAACATGGATTCCCAGACATTCCACCACACTTGTGGGGAAAGGGGTGAATGGCTAGCCAGGTACAGGGAGAGAAAAGCCAAAATAAACCTTTTCTTATAGCAATGAGCCATTTGCGGGCATTTGTCCCCACCGAAACTACCTCTCCTATGTAAATGTATGTGGTTAACACGTGTGACTCTGGACAGAGAGATGGCAGATAAACACTAGAAAATATAGGAATACCTTTTAATATGTAAAAAGACATCTTTCTACCATTGTGTTGACTTGTAAATTTTGTTTTCTCCAAAATGATGTATGGCTTGCAAATTGAACATGGTCCTATCATGTTAAAGGACATATGACTATAACCAATAGTGGTAAAGGGCTCCTAATTACAATTTTTGCTTCTGTACTTCCCACTTACAAAACTATAAAAACTAAGTAGAACAAAGGGCTGACGCGCTCTCCCTCAGACTTCTGTCAGAATTGCCACCGCTTGGCCAAACTAGACAATAAAGCTTTGGTGTGTAATCGACGGACTTTGTTCGTGTCTTCAACGTTTCGGGTCCCTCCAGATTAGGCTTAACACCATGAACCAGCGCAGCTAGTAATTCCAGGTCCTGAGTGGGGATGGTGCAGAATTAAGAAAACACATGTAATTAAGAAAATATGGGGTTGGGAGGGCCCTATAATTGCTGTTGGCAAGAACAAAGTGCGCCCAAAAATCGCATCTTGCTTTATTTATGGGGAAAAGTGAGGCCATTAGCAAATCAGTGGTATCTGATCATGTTTCCAAGGCAACCCAAGAATTTTACCAAGTGCAGAAAACCCCCACCATACCTATCATCTTAACTTTACTCCAAACAAAGGATAGAAGAAACTTGCCTCCAGTCTTTCTAGGGAACATGGGGGGTATTGTAAACAATCCAGCACCACAGCTTAACAGCCTTTTGCAACCCAATCAGGCAAGTGAGGTGGGGGGGGGGGTTGGGACCAATTCCCCACACTTCTGTCCCCCAAAAGTCTCAATTCCAAAAACCCTGTTGGTTTTTTGGTCCCCAACAGGCACATATTTCTCTGGAATACCATAGGGTGCACCTGGAAATCTTCTAGGGTGCACCAGTGCACCCTGGCGCACACTTTGAGAACCAGTGACCTAGGGCCACACTCGAACCAATCAAGCCTCTGGCTATGGGAGGAGAAGAGAGAGAAAGGGGGTTAAGGGAGGGGGAGAAGCAGATAGTTGCTTCTCCTGTGTGCCCTGACTGGGAATCAAACCCGGGATATCCATATGCAGGGCCTATGCTACCCACTGAGCCACTGACCAAAGCCAAAATATAGATTTTCTTAAGGAAATAAAGAGGCACTCACACTTAGCACCAGATATATTTCTTAAATGCTACTTGTAAAAGAAAATAAGGACATTTCTATCTACAGTGGCAAGTTGTTAAACAAATCAATGTATACCTATGCACTGAAATGCTATGCGGTCATTTGAGTAGATGCTGCTGTCTGTTTGGTAGGTGAAAGTTGTTTAGAATATTATGTTACAAAATAATATATAGAGTGTGTTAAATTTTTGTTTTGTTTTTAGTGCATGACAATATCTGAAATGATATGTAACAAAGAATTAACAATAATTGCTACTGGGTATTTGAAATTATAAGTATTCAAACTTTTATTTTTGCTTACTTGTATTTTTTAACTTTTTAATATATAAAATATTTTTTAAATTTTTATTTTTTTATTTTTTGCTTCCTTCTAATTCTGTTAAAGCATGGGGGTTTTATAAATTTCTTGCTTCTACTTCTCAACATTTGCACTGACACCTAAGGATGCCATTTTAAGAGCATGTTTCTTGCCATTTTCCAGGAATGGCAGTTAATCCTGACTCAAATCTTAGGAATTTAAAAAGTATAGTTTGTCCCATAGTCTACTATAAAATAAAACACCATTGGGCTCATGGGTGGTGTCTGATTGATGTATAGGGTGTAAATATGAAGGTAGCTATTTGAAGAACTGTTCGGTTTATGGGAAGATTAGAAGTGTGGGTGCCATCTGTCTATGGGATTATGCAGTTGTAAGTCAGAGAAAAATCAGGTGCAATGGTCTGTGCTGCAAAAACCTCACTTGGAACGAGTCTCTCACTGCATCTTCCCAATATGACAGCGTGTGCCTCTACGGCAGTTTGTGTTACTATGCTTTCCTCTACTAGCTAGTAAGAGACCTGACGAGACTGTGTCTTATTTAGACTTTTATTCCTTATAGTGACTAGGATAGTGCTCTGCACCTTGTTCACCTACAATAAGTGTTGGCTCTTGGGTGGTAGGATAGAGTGAAAAAATCTTGGCTCTTAAAAATTCTTGGTTTTAGTGACGTCATGGAAATGGCGCCGTGAGCAGCGCGTCCGACAGATCTCCCCAAAATCTCAACAAATTTATCAACTAGAAACAGGAAAATTTATCCTCGGAGCATTCCGGAGTTCCACACACACACTGAAAGCAAAAGGACTGTTGCCGAGGAGGGAGTACACCTGTGGTGAGTCAACCCACACGTGCAGCTGCCCGCCCACACTTGGGGAGCAGCAGCCTGGGCACTGGCGGCCGCCCCTGTATGCCCTGAGAAACCGCGCACGCACGCGCGCCCCCCCCCCCCCCGTGCCGTGGTCCAGAGAGTCCCCGGCCCGGCCACTGGCGTGATGAGAAACCGCGCGAGCCCTGTGCCGTGGTCTGGAGAGTCCCCGGCCACTGGCGTGCTGAGAAACCGCGCGCGCGCCCCGAGCCGCGGTCCGGGAGGGGCGCCAAGGCTGTCTTTCCTAGTCAGGAGATTCTCTCCATGGGCGGGGCACCTCACCCAGCCATTCAAGCTAACAATCAAGCGTTGGGGGGAGGGGCGCGCAGGCAGCCTGAAATGCTTTCTGGAGCACAGCTGTGGATCCAATCACTGAAATTAGCTTAACCCACGAAATCTACGCACCCACGGGGCTCTAATTGATAAGATCTCTCCCAGTTCAGCGATCCAAGACAAGAGGCGTGATATTTTTCAGTGCCTTTCGCTAAAGGGGCAGGGGCAACTTCTGATTGACAGAGCCTCCATATTCAGGGATATACCTAACAAGAGGGACTTGGCAGATATTAAGATCCATAAAGCAAGCAGCGACTAGTGCTTCTTCTTCCCAGCCAAAACAGGCTACCAAGTGTGGAAAGCCTGGGTTGAGTGGTCCAAATGAATGATAGGCACTGAACAGTCACCTTGACAACAACTGACTCCCAGCCCCACCTGATTACGCTGGAGGCTCTGACTGCCAGAGCCTTACCCAGAGCCTTGCGCTGAGTGAGGATAGAGTGGGGATTTCCCAGCTCTTTGAGCCTCTTACTCCCCAGACAGAAGCAGTGGCAGCTTCATAGCTGGATCACCAGGCTGCTAATTCAGGAAGGGGAGACTAGGAGAGAGACTCCAGGAAAGCAAACTCTCTCATTGTTGGACTCTGCAAACGCCAACAAGCCTTGACTACCAGCGAGACTAAAGCCAATTATATGACATTGCCATAGAATCCCATCAACTGCAAATTCCTACCTAAGAGTGACACAGGGGCAGAACCTGGGGTACAGAGTCACCAACCAGGAAGAGGGAGAGAAAAGAAAAAAGGAAGAAGTTAACCTCTCAAAATCAAGAAAAATCCACAGACTTTATAACTTGTTCCACTAATTCTTTGTTGTTGTTGTTTCTTTCTTTTATCTTATTGCCTTTATTATTATTTCTATTTCTTCCACCTTGGTCCTTTTACTCTCGGCCCATCTTATGCTACCCTTTTCTTGAACTACACTACACATGAGTGTTACATTTTATTTCTTTTCTTCATCCTAACTCTCCTTTAGGGTTACACTCCAAAACCTTTAACTCTCACTCTCTCCCCTTTTGTTTTTTTTTTTCCCTTTCCTTTTTTTCTTCCTTCGTTTCTCTCTTATTCTTATTTTTTCATTTCTATTCATTTCTTCTTTTCTCCTTTTACTTTTCCTCCCATTTAAGCCTCAATCACGAACAAATTATTTAATTTGGGACTCAAGTTTTTTTTGGTTTTTTTTTGTTGTTGTTCTTTTTTTTCTTCTTCTGCTTTTGTTCTTGGTTTTCCTTTATTTGTTTGTTTTTGTGGCATTTGGGGCACTTTTTACATTGCTTTTTAACTCACTAGCATTCCTCCCAACCCAAAGTCTCCATTGTATTTAGTCTTCACTCTACTTAATACAACAGATTTTTACTTATTATTTTTATTTTTTTCTTCTTTAATTATTGTTTTTTCTCTCCTTTTTGCTGTTTCCCTCTTATCCTTCTCATTATATCTCTTAGTTGACCATCACTTACAAGCAAATCATTTTATGCTTGTCTAAGATTTTCTCCTTTTTTTTTTTTTTTTGTATTTAGTAGGTCCCTACTCCCTTTTTTGCCCCTTGAACTCTTCACCCCAAATCAGGCCCTCCATTATAGGCAGTTTTTTTTTTCTTTTTCATTTTTCTGAAGCTGGAAACAGGGAGACAGTCAGACTCCCACATGCGCCCGACCGGGATCCACCCGGCACGCCCACCATGGGGCGATGCTCTGCCCACCAGGGGGCGATGCTCTGCCCATCCTGGGCGTCGCCATGTTGCGACCAGAGCCACTCTAGCGCCTGAGGCAGAGGCCACAGAGCCATCCCCAGCGCCCGGGCCATCTTTGCTCCAATGGAGCCTTGGCTGCGGGAGGGGAAGAGAGAGACAGAGAGGAAAGCACGGCGGAGGGGTGGAGAAGCAAATGGGCGCTTCTCCTGTGTGCCCTGGCCAGGAATCGAACCCGGGTCCTCCGCACGCTAGGCCAACGCTCTACCGCTGAGCCAACCGGCCAGGGCTATAGGCAGTTTTTGTTCCATTTAGCATAATATAATTCACAGGTCATCACGATATTTCCCTAAGGAGGTGAGAGGAGGGGAAGAGAAGAAGAAAAAAGGGGGGAATAATAAATTATTTTTTTGTGTGGAGTGTTTTCCTTTTTTTTTTTCTTTTTTTTCTTTTTTCTTTTTTCCTTTTTATTTTTTATTAATTCTAATTAACACTATCAACAAGACCACCTTCAGATGCCAATAAGAAAAAGGAAATCGAACATTATGGATACAAAAGACAGAGAGGTAACACAAATAGATGTGGAAAAATCTATGGAGAAAAGATTTAACATATTGGAAGCCTTGGAGCCAAATGACAGAGAATTTAAAATAGAAATCTTAAAAATACTCAGAGATATACAAGAAAACATAGAAAGGCAATTTAGGGAAATCAGAAAACAACTCAATGATCACAAAGAATATATTACCAAGGAAATTGAAACTATAAAAACAAATCAAACAGAAATGAAAAACTCAATTCAAGAGCTGAAAAACGAGGTAACAAGCTTAGCTAATAGAACAGCCCAGATAGAAGATAGGATCAGTGAAATAGAAGACAAGCAACTTGAGGCACAACAGACAGAAGAAGAAAGAGACTCAAAAATAATAAAAAACGAGAAAGCCCTACAGGAATTGTCTGACTCCATCAGAAAGAATAACATAAGAATAATAGGTATATCAGAGGGAGAAGAGAAAGAAAATGGAATGGAGAATATACTCAAACAAATAATAGATGAGAACTTCCCAAGCCTGTGGAAAGAACTAAAGCCTCAAATTCAAGAAGCAAACAGAACACCGAGTTTTCTTAACCACAACAAACCCACTCCAAGGCACATCATAATGAAGATGACACAAACCAATGACAAAGAAAAAATTCTCAAGGCAGCCAGGGAAAAGAAGAATACAACATATAAAGGAAGGCCTATTAGATTATCATCAGATTTCTCAGCAGAAACTCTACAAGCTAGAAGAGAGTGGACCCCAATATTTAAAGCCCTGAAAGAGAAGAACTTTCAGCCAAGAATACTATACCCATCAAAGCTATCCTTCAAGTACGAAGGAGATATAAAAATATTCACAAATACAGAAAAGATGAGAGGATTTATCATCAGAAAGCCCCCACTCCAGGAAATACTAAAGGGGGTTTTCCAACCAGATTCAAAGAACAAAAGAAAACATAACCACAAGTAACAGCTCCATCAAGAAAACAATAAAACCAAACAAACTGTGACAACAAAAGAAAAAAAAGGGGAGAAAGGATGAAGATTAACAGTAGCAAAGGACAATGAAGCGCAGAAATACTCATAAGAAAGGGTACTACAATGAATATGGTAGGTACCCTTTTCATTACTTAATGGTAACCACCCTTGAAAAAACCACCACAAAAACACTTGACTTAAAAAAGGTAGCAACAGAGGAAAGAAGTATGGAATACAAACAAACAAAAACAAATGATAGAAAAACGAAAGAGAAGAATCAAACAAGATACAAAATTAACAGAAAGCAATTTATAAAATGGCAATAGGGAACCCACAAGTGTCAATAATTACACTAAATGTAAATGGATTAAACTTACCAATAAAAAGACACAGAGTAGCAGAATGGATTAAAAAAGAAAATCCAACTATATGCTGCCTACAAGAAACTCATCTAAGCAACAAGGATAAAAACAAATTCAAAGTGAAAGGCTGGAAAACAATACTCCAAGCAAACAACACCCCCAAAAAAGCAGGTGTAGCAATACTCATATCTAATAATGCTGACTACAAGACAGAAAAAGTACTCAGAGACAAAAATGGTCATTTCATAATGATTAAGGGGACACTGAATCAAGAAGACATAACAATCCTTAATATATATGCACCAAACCAAGGAGCACCAAAATATATAAGACAGCTACTTATTGACCTTAAAACAAAAACTGACAAAAATACAATCATACTTGGAGACCTCAATACACCGCTGATGGCTCTAGATCGGTCATCCAAACAGAGAATCAATAAAGATATAGTGGCCTTAAATGAA
Source organism: Saccopteryx leptura (assembly GCF_036850995.1). Lineage (NCBI taxonomy): Eukaryota > Metazoa > Chordata > Mammalia > Chiroptera > Emballonuridae > Saccopteryx > Saccopteryx leptura. The sequence goes on from NC_089503.1 coordinate 228,635,208, forward strand.
ATACTAGAACACCTGGATATGATAGACATCTACAGACACTTCATCCCAAAGCGACAGAGTATACATTTTTCTCTAGTGTACTTGGAACATTCTCAAGAATTGACCATATGTTGGGCCACAAAGACAATATCAGCAAATTTAGAAAAATTGAAATTGTGCCACGCATATTCTCTGATCATAAAGCCTTGAAACTAGAATTCAACTGTAAAAAAGAGGGGGAAAACCCCACAAAATTGTGGAAACTAAACAACATACTTCTAAAAAATGAATGGGTCAAAGAAGAAATAAGCGCAGAGATCAAAAGATATATACAGACAAATGAAAATGAAAATACGACATATCAGAATCTCTGGGATGCAGCAAAAGCAGTAATAAGAGGAAAGTTCATATCACTTCAGGCCTATATGAACAAACAAGAGAGAGCCTAAGTAAACCACTTAACTTCACACCTTAAGGAACTGGAAAAAGAAGAACAAAGACAACCCAAAACCAGCCGAAGAAAGGAGATAATAAAAATCAGAGCAGAAATAAACGAAATAGAGAACAGAAAAACTATAGGAAAAATCAATAAAACAAGGAGCTGGTTCTTTGAAAAGATCAACAAAATCGACAAACCCTTGGCAAGACTCACCAAGGAAAAAAGACAAAGGACTCAAATAAATAAAATCCAAAATGAAAGAGGAGAGATCACCACAGACATCATAGATATACAAAGAATTATTGTAGAATACTATGAAAAACTATATGCCTCCAAATACAACAATCTAGAAGAAATGGATAAATTCCTAGAACAATACAACCTTCCTAAACTGAGTCATGAAGAAGCAGAAAGCCTAAACAGACCAATCAGCAGGGAGGAAATAGAAAAAACTATTAAAAACCTACCCAAAAATAAAAGTCCAGGCCCAGATGGTTATACTAGTGAATTCTATCAAACATTCAAAGAAGACTTGGTTCCTATTCTACTCAAAGTCTTCCAAAAAATTGAAGAAGAAGCAATACTTCCAAACACATTTTATGAGGCAAACATAACCCTCATACCAAAACCTGGCAAGGATGGCACAAAAAAAGAAAACTACAGACCAATATCTCTAATGAATACAGATGCTAAAATACTAAACAAAATACTGGCAAATTGAATACAACAACATATTAAAAAAATAATACATCATGATCAAGTGGGATTCATCCCAGAATCTCAAGGATGGTTCAACATACGTAAAACAGTTAACGTAATACACCATATCAACAAAACAAAGAACAAAAACCACATGATCTTATCAATAGATGCAGAAAAGGCTTTCGATAAAATACAACACAATTTTATGTTTAAGACTCTCAACAAAATGGGTATAGAAGGAAAATATCTCAACATGATAAAGGCCATATATGATAAGAATCATTGATACGTAAAGACACATGTAGCCCCATGTTCATAGCAGCACTGTTCACAGTGGCCAAGACATGGAAACAACCAAAAAGCCCTTCAATAGAAGATTGGATAAAGAAGATGTGGCACATATACACTATGGAATACTACTCAGCCATAAGAAATGATGACATTAGATCATTTACAGCAAAATGGTGGGATCTTGATAACATTATACGGAGTGAAATAAGTAAATCAGAAAAAACAAGAACTACATGATTCCATACATTGGTGGAACATAAAAACGAGACTAAGAGACATGGACAAGAGTGTGGTGGTTACCAGGGGTGGGGGGAGGGAGGACATGGGAGGGAGGGAGGGAGAGAGTTAGGGGGAGGGGGAGGGGCACAGAGAAAACTAGATAGAGGGTGACGGAGGACAATCTGACTCTGGGCGAGGGGTATGCAACATAATTTAATGACAAGATAACCTAGACATGTTTTCTTTAAATATATGTACCCTGAATTATTAATGTCATCCCATTAACATTAATAAAAATTTATAAAAAACAAAAAACTCAAAAAAAAAATTCTTGGTTTGTGACCTTCCACACTTAACTCTGCCCAACAACATCTTATGACTAAATGTTTAATTTCATGGGAAAGAGGCAAATTAGGAAGAAGGGTGTTGAAAAAGGCTCCTTCCAGGATTGACAATGAACAAAAGGTTGAGACACAGTATTCTACATTAAAAGCTATGAAACCCATTATCTATGCTTCTTCCTCATCACTACAACCTCTATATCACCAGTAGGCCTCAACTGTTTTTGTGTAACATGGTACACTGGTCATTGTTTACAAAAATGAAGTTCATAAGCATTTTGAAGGTGGGGTCCACAGTTTTTTTATGGTTATATTTCTCACATATAGCATATTTTCCTTGTGGTCTAAAAGAACTCTTCATTAACCTTAATTCAACTCAAGTTCTATATCTTACCATCCTCAATGTGTGGCTGTTTCTTTTCCCCAGTGTAGTTACCTGGATACATGATTGCAAGTTCTTCTGAAGAAGGACTGGAGGGATCATCGCCATCTATCTTTGCTATGATGGTGCAGAGTGCTTACTTACGGAGTTCCAGGTATGTAAGTTGGCTTACATTCTCAAACCGGGCAATGGATCCTGATTTTTAATTGGGGCACCTGCCCTCAGCTTCCTAATCATTCATCCTTAATTTTGATTGTATAAATGTGCATTGTCCAATATGGTTGTCCTATATGGCTTTTAAATTTTAAATAAATTAAAATAAAATATAAAACAATTACGCTTTTCAGTTATACTTTTCAGTTATATCATATCCAAGATCTCTCATTTTGAGAATCACTATGTTAAATTACTGGCAAAAAGTGAAATTTCAAATTTGCAAAGCTCTGGTAATTTCCTATGTGTTCTAAACTCTATTTACAACTTTCAGATGGAGAAGAAAAATTTTTTACCCTTGATACAAACTGATTCTGCCCTGTGGCAGCAAAGCCGCTGATATTTAACCACCGAGCTTGGAGGAAGGAGGGTTTTGCTCTAGGAAAGTATCCTGTCACAGATTCCTGCTGTCCTAGCTGTCAAGTACAAATGCTCTTCAATTAGTTGTCTGCCTTTGGTAATTTCCAATGCCCCATATTCATCATTTTTGACATTTCCCCCTAGTTTGTTTTGTTTTTTTTTAGTAGAGAAAGAGATAGAGCTCAACGGGTCAGATGGGGACAGACAGGAAGGGAGAGGTGAGAAGCATTAATTTTTCATTGTGGCACCTTAGTTGTTCAATGATTGCTTTTTCATATGTGCCTTGATGGAGTGGGGGAGCTGCAGCTGAGCCACGGACCCCTTGATCAAGCCAGAAACCTTAGGCTCAAGCCAGTGACCTTGGGGGTCATGTCTATGATCCCATGCTCAAGGCAGCGATCCTATGCTCAAGCTGGTGAGCCCACGCTCAAGCCGGATGGACCCGCACTCAAGCTGACCTCAGAGTTTTGAACCTGGGTCCTCTGCATCCCAGGCTGACACTCTGTCCACTGCACCATTGCCTGATCAGGCTCCCCTAGTTTTATATTATTCTTTGGGGAGAGAAATCACTGACCTTTTCATGTTTCCCCATATTAGAAGTCTCTCTAAGGATTCGCTTTTAGATGGTATAGCCATTAACAGGTAATTAATTCTTAGTAAACACTTGCTAATAGTGCCATTCATATAAGTACTAATAAAGTGTCTCTTAGGCATATAAAATGAAATCAGATCACTTTTCTGGCAAAAGCTTTTAAAATCCACACACTTATTTTTCTCAGAGTAGGATGTCCGTATTCTGTCAATGGTCTACTAGGCTCTACAACATCTGCGCCCTCTTTCAACCCCCACTGCTCTTTGACCGAATTTCCTACAATTATATTTATTACTCCCTTGTACATGCTGGATTTTCAATACTTATTTATTGAATCACTTGAATAAATTAATGTACCTCGTGCTTAGCAAGGTGAAGAGAAACACAGTAGATCTGAAAGAGAGAGCCATAAAGAAGGTAAGACTGAGTCTCTATTCTCCTCCCCCATAACTCTTCCCCAGCTAAAGATGCTTATATTGGAGATACTGGTTATAAATGTAAGATTTCTCTCCTTGTCTCTTATAATTCACTATGGGTATGGATTGTCAGTGGAATGAGGAAGAAGTCAACTTGAAAGACACAGTGAAAGATTTTCGTCATGAGGAAAGTTGTTTTGCCTATGTAAACCTTAAGAAAATCTAATGCACATACCTTGAACCTGAGATATTTTCAATTTACACTCTTATCTGCTATGAAATCAATAAATACCTCCGAGTTCTGCAATCCATAGCAGTCTCTCCCTAATTATCTAAGGGTCTTCAATGAATCCATGGCTCCTAAGGGGATGGTTTTCATAATAATAATAAAAATGTTAATAATAACTAACATTTAATAATAATTAATATTTAAAATTACTTTGTGCCAGGCACTTTTAGAAGCATTTTACATGCATTATCTTATTTGATGCTTCTAACAACTTTATAATGCAATTGCTGTTGTCATGCCCATTTTCTTTACAAAGAAACTGGAGCACAGTGAAGTTATTTAATTGGTAGATCATAGAATTTAAGGTCCAATGTGAATGTCACAAGAATTTACCACTGCAGAACACAGAGATTATTTGAATAATAGTACCATTATTTTCTCTGTCCCCACCCCAGGCAAACTTGCAGCTTGCAGCTAAAGCCCTAGAGCTGTGGTCCAGAGCTTCAAGAAATTCCTCTAGACCACTAGTTCCCACAGGGGCTATTTTTGTCTCCCAGGGGATGTTTGGCAATGTCTGGAGATATTTTTGATTGCCGTACTGTGTGTTTGTGTGTAAGGCACTATTGGTATCTAGTTGGAGTTGGTAGAGGCCAGAAATGCTGCTAAACATTCTATAGTGCATAGGACAGCTTACTACAACAAAGGATTCTCTGGTCCCAAATGTCAGTGGTGCTAGGTTGAGAAACTCTGCTCTGGACTCCCTCTTGCTCTCAATTCTGAATCTGCTTTCCTTCTTTTGTCATCTCTAGTTTCTGTCCCATGTCCTTTTCTTGCTTTCTCTTTTTCTGTGGCCATCCGTCAGATTGCTGCTTCAGTGACTGTCAACTTTGGCCTGATTATAACTTTGTAAAGATTAATATGCTTCTGGCTATAGGTAACAGGAATGGCAGCTCAAGTGGGCTTGAACAAAAAGGAAATTTATCACACACAGACATGCATCTATAAGTAGGGCAGGGATGATATGATCAGAGTGAGGTCAGATTTATTTTCTCTGTGACTAACCCTACTTTTCCCTTGTTCATTGACAAACTTGGTCCTTAGGTTGGCTTCTTGCATGGTTATAAGATGCAACCAGCAGCAAAGGGCATTACTTTCATGACTCATAATACAGTAAAGAAAAATAGAAAGCTTTTTCCTTTTCCCAAACCATAAAATACATCATTTCCTTCATTCTGATTGGGTCTGACGCACACCCAAACCTAGACCAAGAATTTTTGAAGAGGAATGCCATGTCTGGGTTGGCTTACTCTTCAGGATCTATCACTAGAACTCAGCATAGGGTGGCCAATTAAAAATAAGGGTGAGGAGCCCTGGCCGGTTGCTCAGCAGTAGAATGTCAGCCAGTGTGTTTAAGTCCTGGGTTCAATTCCCAGTCAGGGCACACAAGAAAAGCACTCATCTGCTTTTCCACCCTTCTCCCTCTCCTTTCTCTCTATTTCTCTCTTCCCCTCCCGCAGTCAAAGGCTTCACAGGAGCAAAGTAGGCCCGGGCACTGAGGATGACTCCATGGTGTCTGCCTCAGGTGCTAGAATGGCTCTGGCTGCAACAGAGCAATGCCCTAGATGGGCAGAGCATCACGTCCTGGTGGGCATGCCAGCTGGATCCCGGTGTGCGCATGTGGGAGTCTGACTGCCTCCCCGCTTCTAACTTCAGAAAAATACCAAAATTTATTTATTTATTTATTAATAAATAAAAAGAGTGAGGAAAGAGGAAAGAGCAGGGGAATGGATACTGGACAGATTACCAACTGAACCCATAATACCTGCTGCCTACTGTCTAGAAGATGTTTCTTTGTACTATTCCTTGCAGCTCATGGGCCAGTCCCATTCCTTGCTCCTTCCTTGTCCTCAGTCATAACTCCTGGAATCACAACCCAGACATCTCATCTCATTTTTTAACCAACACAGATGAAATCTCTGGGAATGAAGTTAATGTGAAACTCTCCGAGGATGTGAGACTTAAAATGGCGTTTGAAATGTATCAAAAATTTAGATGGGCAGCTTTTCTTTTCAATGAAACAGGTTATAAAACAAAATAATTAGAAAGAGGAGAGCTGGAATTTTTAAGAATTACAGAATAATACATAAAACCTTTTTAGGGAAAAAGATTTTTATATTCTCTCATAAATCAGGGCAACAAACATTGTAAAAATAACCTAAATTTTTAATAGTTGTATTAAATTCAGTCAATTTTGTGAACACTTTATAGTAATATACTGTGTATTAAAATAAATTATGTGATCCAAATACAATCCCTGTTGAGTGTGTCTTGAAGAGAATTTGTACTTCTAAGAGTGGAAGTCAGACAGGGTGCCCCAAAAGTAAAGCAACAACAACAAAACCAAAATAAACACTGTACTTTAAAAAAACAATCTTAACTGCAATTTCTGATTTTAATTTTACTAATGTAATTAAGTTAATTTTCATTAGACTTTTGTTTCTAGAGGCTAATTTTTAAAAAAATATAAATGGTATATGAGGATATATTTTTAAGCATTATGATTTGTGCCAGATGGCTATAATCTACTCTGAACTTTTAAAAGGTGATAAACAAACCACATTGCCAGGTAAAGTCTTGAATTTTAACACATTCTTTGCACTAGACAGACCACAGTTAAGTTCCTGAGTATAGATAATGAATACATCTCACTCCCGGAAGTGCCAATTCTGTTATTATTTTAACCATAGGTTTTAGTCTTTCATGTGTTCATATTTTTCCATATTATATGAAATAGGAATCTACTAGTGGTGCAAAAAAAAATAACAGTGAGTATCAATGCTTTTTGCCTTTTTGCTTTTTTTCATATCACTTTTTTATTTTGGTTTTCCATTTATATTACTTACATCAGAAAGTAGGCAAAGCCAAGATAAAGGATTAAATTAAAACGAATCTATTTGTCTCCTTATTGCTTTGCTAAATCATGTATATATTTTTCTGAGGTAAGAAGTTATTTGTAAAAAATAAAATTTTGGGATTCACTTTGGATTAGATATTTTTTAATGGCAACAAAATATGAGTTCTAGAATTTGAAAAGTAGACAATGAACTGCCATACTTATATATAACTATATTTATAGTTACAGTCACTAAAATTGTTTGAAGAAAAATTTCATGAATGAAATGTAAACATCTATTTTAATTTTTATTTTGGTAAAAATAGTCAAATGATTATAAAATTCTTTATATTTGGGGACATATTTTATGCATGCACACACATATAATTTATTTTTCAGAAAACCAAGTGTTGTGAACTGTGGTATTTCTTAAAATGCCATAAAATTTAACTTTAACAAGAAAATTTATTGAACAAACTAGAAGTGGCTGTACTTTTGGCATAAGGGTTCTTGCTTCTGAGAATACAAAATCAAAGAATTTTCTTTAAAAACTAAAAAACAACAATAAAATCTCACATAGTTTCTGGGATGCTAGCTGAAATGAAATCATAGCTTATAAATAAAGTCAGATAGATCCCTTTCTGGCTACCAAAATAAATTTAAAAACTGAGACACTTTTCACAGAATCCAATGAAAGATTTTTTTTAAACCTGCATATATATCTGGTGTACATTTTTATTATCCTCAATCACCTAGAGAGAAACATCTAGGTGTCTACTCTAAATGTTTTATTGGGGTCAGCAAAACATATCGGAGACACTAATAACAAAAGCAAAGAAATAACAGCAAAAGCCCTTGTAATAAAGGAGACATAAAATAGATTCCCTATTGGAGTAAGCATTGTCTTAATCTGCTTGTACCACTATAACAAAATACCATACACTGAATGACTCAAACAACAAACATTTGTCATAATTCTAGAGAACAGAAATTTCAAGATCAGGGCACCAACAGACTTGTGGTCATTGCGAGCTCCCTTTCTGGTTCACACATGGTCATAATCTCCCTATGTCCTCCCACGGTGGAAGAAGCAAGGAAGCTCTCTTGGGCCTCTTTTATAAGGGCACTAATCCTCTTCATGAGGGCTCCATCCTCATGATATAACTGCCTCCCAAAGGCCCTACCTCTAAATACCATCACATTTCAACATACAAAATTTGAAGTAACACAACAATTCAGTCTATAGAAGAATGTTTTAAGAACCTGATGTAGGGGAAGGGCCAGGCAGGATAAAAATATTCTTTCAGGCTCTTTCTGCCTTTGCATCATGACTTAATCACCAAACTGCTTTCCAGATAACACAGCACAACAGACAACAAGTGTCTACAGCAATAGTTAGTAAACCTAGTGGCCCACTAGAATCATCTGGGAAACTTAAAATGCTAATGCCCGAGTCCTTCATCCAGTTATTGAAATATAATCTATTGGGAGTGGGGTCTGGTATTAATATTTTAAAAAATCCCCCTTAGGTGATCTAGTGTTTAGTCATATCAGACCCACTGATCTATAGCTTTGGAAATAGTGAGATGAAGTCAAAGCCAGGAATGACGAGGAGACAGAGGAAAACACAGAGCAAACAGGCAGGTGTCCTGAGAGGCAGGTACTTAATCAACCTTGATCAGTGGCCCTGAGTCTTCTATGCTTAATTGAATCATGAAGCCTGTGATGTCTATGTCTTTTCAGGTAGTGAGGAGCTATGTAAACCAGTGGCCCCCAACCCCCGGGCCGCGGACTGGTACCAGTCCGTGGGCCGTTTGGTACCGGTCCGCAGAGAAAGAATAAATAACTTACATTATTTCCATTTTATTTATATTTAAGTCTGAACAATGTTTTATTTTTTAAAAATGACCAGATTCCCTCTGTTACATCCGTCTAAGACTCACTCTTGACGCTTGTCTTGGTCACGTGATACATTTATCCGTCCCACCCTAAAGGCCGGTCCATGAAAATATTTTCTGACATTAAACCGGTCCGTGGCCCAAAATGGTTGGGGACCACTGATGTAAACAACATAAAATTACTAGCTTTTTAAAAAGGGGGTAAAAGCACATTGATTTATTTAAAATTTATCTCATTATTATTGAATATCAGTTTTGGATTTTTTTCAGATAACACAGAATTGTTTCCTTAAGTTTAAACATATTAAAAAGGAATGCATGTTCATTATTTATAATAAAGGTTTATATTAAAAATAGGGATGTCTCTTGGCCTACCCTGCTCTGTTCTTCATTCCAGGTGTTCAAAGGCAACCATTTTTAATTCCTTAGCTGTTGCTTCTGGTGTTTACTTCCACATGTCTCAGTGATACCTGCCTATAGTTACTTTTCTCGATCAGTTTTACACCTTCTCTTTGGCTTCCTGTTTCGGTAGATAAAGAGTCAGCTGGGTGAATGCACTCTCCTGACCCATTCTGATGTGGTCACATCAAGAAATCCTGACTTTCCCTTCGCGGTGCCGGGCTCTTTAACTGGCACTCCGTCAGGTTCCCAGTGCTCAGGACCCTGGTCAGGATTGACTTGAGCATCTGCCTCTCAGGAATCCAACAACAAGCCCATTTCCCACACCCACAGGGATCATTAAGAGACAAGCAGCTTGTTCTTGTAAACACTGAAAACAAAAAAATGTTTAAATAAGCCCCTTTTACTGTGCAAGGAAACTATTAAATACTTTTTTTAAAGGATACTTTTCTCAGGCCTTTCCCTTTTGAATACATCTTTCCCCCATTCTGAAGTGGGCTATCTTCTGTGACTCAAAAAGTGATTTACTTTTCTGGGCATCAGCCTCCCATTATTCCAAGATGCCCACTGCCTTTCAGGTTGGGCACCTCCAGTAACTCCTAGGAGAACATCTGACACAGAGAGGAGAAAAAGATAAAAAGAGAAACCCAAGTTTCATTTGAAGCTGGACATCTTACCATAACAGTGTATAGCTTTCCTGGGTGATTATTAAAAGAGAACCCTTTATTTAATGCTGAGGGTCAGACAGTTTGTTTATAAATTAGTTTTGTTGCTTTGTAGAAATGCATCTCTACATCTTCCATACAGGCTTATTTAAGTGCAGAGCTGAGCAACAGTTCACTAAGGTGATCAAACAATAAATGATTCAGTGTGTTTAGCATTCAGAAATGTGTTTCATTTTAGGATTTCTTCAGCAATGAGCTTGATTGTTTTCTCTGCTTGGACTAGAGCTGCCTCCTCCTCTTCTCTTCCGGAACATTTTCTTCTTCAGTAATATAGAGCTATGTGTCATATTCTGGGTATGAGGCCCAAGGCTTTCCTTAGGAATACAGCCAACAGCACTTGGACTCTCTACAGAGTGGCCCCCTAGACCAAGACAAAGAGTAAAAAGACATAGAAACATGAAACACATAAGCCCATAAACATAAAATAAACATAAAATGAGCTTAATTGGTAAATAATATGTAGCTCATCAACAAAGAGACACATGCCGAAGACAGAGTGCATCCTGGTGGTTTGCGATCTGTCCTGCTGACCCTAATGTATCAGGGCAGAATCTCTGCGGGTCAGCTCTCCAAAGGTTCGCCCACTTCTTACTGCTACTGTACATAAAATAAGGATGGAATCAAAGGAAATAAAGCCGTTTTTAGAAAGCCAGAGATGATATGAACAATGAAGATACAAAACAGTTGAACAGTTTAATCATCACGAGTCTTTTGTACATCAGTCTATTGTCTTCTGTTTGGAGAAAAAAAGCGTGTGTGTGTGTGTGTGTCCTCCTGTTTTTAGTTTTGTTTTGAGAGAGAGGAAGGGAAAGAGAGGGTGAGAAGCATCAACTCGTAGTTGCTTTTACTTTGTATATTCAGCTTCTCATATGTGCTTTGACCAGGGCCATGCCAGTGTCCCCTTGCTCAAGCTAGTGACCTTGGACTTTTCAGGCCAGCAACCTTTTGGGGCTCAAGCTGGAGAGCTTTGGGATTATGTGGATGATCCCCCAGTCAAGCCAGCAAACCCAAGCTGACGAGCCCACACTCAGAGCCAGCAACCTCAGGGCTTTGAACCGGCAAACTCAGAACTCTGGGTGGATGCTTTACCCACCGCATCCCCACTGGTCAGGTACTTCGTGTGGTTTATAATAGTTTGTTCTGGGAGGCAAGAGTGACTGGAAACAGTTCTGGTGGGTATTTTCTTTTACCTGCTTGCCTGGTACTGGCAGTCACTTAAATGAGGCACGTTAGAGGGATGAATGCTGCCAAGTCAAGATTTCAAGAGAGAAAGAGAAACATCGACCTGAAGCTCTATGTATTTATTCATTCATTGGTTGATTCCCATATGTGCCCTGATACGTGACTGAACCCACAACCCTGGCATATTGGGACAACCTCTAACCAGCTGAGCTACTTGGCAGGGCTACAAAGTCAAGATTTCCTTGTGAGACTCTAGATTCCTGAGGTTTGTGAGCTTCCACCAGAAGAAAGGCATCTGTCTGTACGTGTGTGTGCAGGTGGTATAACACTAGTTCAGTGCTGTTATACAATATTTTCTTTGATGATGGAAATTTACTATATCTGCCCTGTCCACTGCAGTAGCTACTGATCATATGAGGCTACTGAACACTTGGAAGGTGGCTAGTATGAGCAAAGAAGAAACCTTTAACCTTTTAATAGCCACATATGAAAAGTAGCTGCTGTATTGGTTATGGTGGCTCTTATCAACTGGAACACAAATTCTGGGCATCTGACTTTCCTGTGGTTTCTACTTGAGTTTTCTTGTGGTTTCATCTGACTTTCTTGTGGTTTCTAACTCGATGTTTGATCACCAGGGATGTCCCTGGAATATGAATGTACTATACCTGGGATGGAGAGAGCACAGGCCCTTGGCAGAGTTATGTTTATGTTCTTTAGTGCCAATAGTGAAAAAAATAGGAATAATTACAGTGTCTCACCAGCCATATGATTGGGTAGGAAAGAGGTGACAAACATGATTCTGGGATGTACTAGTTACTTTTTTTGAGAGTAACTAGTTGGTGACACAATCAAACCTAGAATAGCTATCTCAGAGCTGAGGGAAAACTACATATGAGGATTCAAGGATCCCAAAATAAACTTGGATTTGTTAAACTTAGAATTTATCAAACTTAACTGTATACATGTGCAATAGGTACCAGCAAAGTCAAAGACGGTGCTCCATGGAGCATGCTTTAGGAAACAGTGCTCCACAGAATGGTTGGATCCTGCTGTAAATCATGGTTCCAGTCATAAAACTGAATTTTCCACCTCACTCCTGTTAGATTAGCTATTATCAACAAGACGGGTAATAGCAAATGTTGGAGAGGCTGTGGAGAAAAAGGAACCCTCATTCACTGTTGGTGGGACTGTAAAGTAGTACAACCATTATGGAGGAAAGTATGGTGGTTCCTCAAAAAACTGCAAATAGAACTACCTTATGACCCAGCAATCCCTCTACTGGGTATATACCCCAAAACCTCAGAAACATTGATACGTGAAGACACATGTAGCCCCATGTTCATTGCAGCACTGTTCACAGTGGCCAAGACATGGAAACAACCAAAAAGCCCTTCAATAGAAGACTGGATAAAGAAGATGTGGCACATATACGCTATGGAATACTACTCAGCCATAAGAAATGATGACATCAGATCATTTACAGCAAAATGGTGGGATCTTGATAACATTATAAGGAGTGAAATAAGTAAATCAGAAAAAAACAAGAACTACATGATTCCATACATTGGTGGAACATAAAAATGAGACTAAGAGACATGGACAAGAGTGTGGTGGTTACCAGGGGTGGGGGGAGGGAGGACATGGGAGGGAGGGAGGGAGAGAGTTAGGGGGAGGGGGAGGGGCACAGAGAACTAGATAGAGGGTGGCGGAGGACAGTCTGACTTTGGGCGAGGGGTTTGCAACATAATTTAATGACAAAATAACCTAGACATGTTTTCTTTGAATATATGTACCCTGATTTATTAATGTCATCCCATTACCATTAATAAAAATTTATTAAAAAAAACAAAAAACAAAAAAAAAAACTGAATTTTTCTGCTCTGTAGTTGGGACTATGTCAAGAGCATCCTGGGGCTTTGGTGGGAGGGTTTGTGCCACAGCATTGGGGTATTGCTCAGACCACTTGCTTGTGACTTCACTATTAGCTTGAGCCCCATCTAATATGTATGCAGTCCCCACCTGGTGACGGATGGCTGCTAGGAACACCCAGTTTTATGGCTCCGTGGGTCATGTAGTCTCTGGTTCCTGATGGGCATCTCAGGTAACTTGTCTTAATAGTGGTTGGTTTTCAAAGTTTAAGGATTCTGATGTTAATTCATTTCACTTAAAAACTAAATGGGAAAAGAGCAAGTGATGCTTTTTAAATACACATCTCCAGAGATGCTTGCAAAATCAATTCCGCTGGTGTGCACTCACTTATTATTTCACAGTATATTTAACTAAATGGAGCATGGTTTTTCATATTCAGCTTTTCTACTAATATCCACTATAACTTCCTATTAGTCTATGCAGTTAGTTTATCTTCATACAGGCAGAGTGGTTTCTTTTTCACACTTGCTCAGCCAAGCAAGATAAGGGACTATAATTATAGAGAAATGTATCTTTTTAGAGTCAACACATTCCCTGCATAATCTTTTTTGTTGTTGTTGTTCAGAAAATAGATAACTACAAAGTAAGCCAAATTTACTTATGCCAAGTTATCAACATTTCATAGGCCATACTGGGCTAAAGAAACACGAAAATGAACTCAATTTCCTGTTAACATAATATAGCTTATACCTAACATAAATATACAAATTTTTTTGACTTGGAGAAAGTTTTAGTATAAGAAAAATATGGTTTTGTTGTTGTTTAGTCAAAGCTAAGATTATAACAAAATAGTCATATATTTTTGTACCCCATTGTACTTATTGCTAGGACTCTCAGGCAAGATTAGGCGACTGTTTTTTCCCTTTTTTATTCCTTTTTTGGTTCCAAACCCACCTATGTGCAGATAATCCAGATGTATATTTTTCTTTTAAATTATCTTTGTTTACTTTGTTTCTTACATGTTCTTAAACTGTTAATACAATAGATAAGAATCCATGCTTGTCACAATTATAAAAGATTTTAGATTATCCTATTGCTAGAGAGCATATTTTTTATTTACTACTAATCTTGAATTTATAAACACTGTAATTTAGAATTTTCTGAAAAGCTAATCTAAATACACTGTGTCTTGTCATTTTTTTATTTTTTTTTTTACAGAGGCAGAGATAGACAGGGACAGACAGGAACGGAGAGAGATGAGAAGCATCAATCATCAGTTTCTCGTTGCGCGTTGCGACTTCTTAGTTATTCATTGATTGCTTTCTCACATGTGCCTTGACCGTGGGCCTTCAGCAGACCGAGTAACCCCCTGCTGGAGCCAGCGACCTTGGGTCCAAGGTGGTGAGCTCTTTGCTCAAGCCAGATGAGCCCGCGCTCAAGCCGGCGACCTCGGGGTCTCGAACCTGGGTCCTTCCGCATCCCAGTCCGACGCTCTATCCACTGCGCCACCACCTGGTCAGGCTGTCTTGTCATTTTTTATGTGAATTTAAATCATGTAAACCAGTGATTCTCAACCTGTGGGTCGCGACCCTGGCGGGGGTTGAACGACCAAAACACAGGGGTTGTGACTCACAGGTTGAGAACCGCTGATGTAAACTGACCAATGAAGTAACATAAAATATTACTGAAATAATTATTTATGAAAAATGTGAAATAATATCTAGGCTGGTCTGGCAAAGGATCTGCCAATTATGTTTACACTACTGTCACATGGTGGCACCACTTCAGTGCCAGACGGAACCCAGCTATTGTTTATAGGAATTGAGACTTAGTTCTGGGGATTGTGGTAACTGCAGTGCTGTTGTTTTACCATTCACAATTTTTTTTTTTTTTTTTTTTTTTTTTACAGAGACAGAGAGAGTCAGAGACAGGGATAGATAGGGACAGACAGACAGGAACGGAGAGAGATGAGAAGCATCAATCATCAGTTTTTTTGTTGTGACACCTTAGTTGTTCATTGATTGTTTTCTCATATGTGCCTTGACCGCGGGCCTTCAGCAGACCGAGTAACCCCTTGCTCAAGCCTGCGACCTTGGGTACTAGCTGGTGAGCTTTGCTCAAACCAGTTGAGCCCGTGCTCAAGCTGGAGTACTCAGGGTCTAGAGAACCTGGGTCCTCTGCATCCCAGTCCACTGCGCCACCGCCTGGTCAGGTTCCATTTGCTGTCAGTATAATTTAAAATATTCTTAGGAAACATAAAAGAGCAAACTCTTATTGCTGAAAACAAGCTCTAAAATCAGTAACTCTGGAATGGAAGTTAGAGGTGGTGATGAAATGCTACGAAGAATTTCTCATAATTGCCATTATATATTACTATGCATGCTTTTGGAGAACTCTGCAAATTATCATCAGAGATATATTGCAAAAGTTAAAATGAGATATTAAAGCAAAAAAAGCATGTTTGTTGTAAATTATTTATTGTAAGTAGGCATTTCCTACCACCATATTCTCAAATTGGGAAATGAGGCTTGAATCAAAGTTTTAATATGTCAAGTTTAAGCACCTTGGTGCTTATGTAAAATGTTACTTCCCTAATAACAAAAGACTTTTTATTTAAGACCACCAAGAAAGTTGTTCCCCAGCCGGATTCCTGCCCCTGACTGGACCCTGAGATGGCTGGTTCAAGTCCCAGTCAGGGCAAGTATGAGATGCAATCAATGCATACACAACTAAGTGGGACAACGAGTTGATACTTCTCTTTCCCTTTTCCTCTCTCAAAAAAATTAATGAAAATAAAAAACTAAGGAAGTTGCTTTAAACATGAAGGCAGGGGACAAGAAAATAAAGAGGGAAAGATGATGGGTTTTATAAACTAGTATCATCTCCTTCTGCCTTTGTGGCTATCTTTAGTGTTTATATTTCCATTTCTAATATCCATTCTGATTTTTTTTTTAAATTGACTTAGAGAATAGGTCAGTGGGTAAGAGTAAGCGAGAGCAACTGAAGACAAGAAATAAGAAAACTACCAACCCAGAGGGCTGATGCACTGGAGAGACAGACATAGACTCTTAAAGAAACTAGTCACTTAGATCCTCCTATATTCTTCCATCCTTTTAACTTTTCTGCTCTAAGCCCTAACTATCCCACCAGCATACCTCCTTACCAGCCAAGTCCACATCTAGCAAGATTTTAAATGTCAAGCCCCCCGAATACATTATTATTGACATATTTCATCGTGAATATTTTAGCTATCAAAGATGGCAAGCATTTTCTCTCAATATACTCGACCATATTCATCAGGGACTGAGACCAAGGTCCTGTTTGACTACAATAGCACTTGCAAAACACATGCGTAAGAACCACGAATAAATTTCTGGAGATGATTAATAAACATGATGGTTTTATTTCCTAGATGATAATAATATACTCTATGAATGGTGAAGAAGTACTGAGATAAATGATTGTTCACATGTTAGGTACGCTTGGAGAGCTGACTTAATTTAATTCTGTGTGGCAACAGGGTTTCTTGGAGATGTGTTCTATAAACATCTCTCATTTTGTATTATATTGCTTAGTTCAAAGTCCCTCAAGAGATGAATCTTCAGGGAGAACCCAAACTAATGAAATGGAAAAGAGAGAAAGGGAAGGAAGAAAGGCCAAAAGAAGTGTGTTGACATCTGGGCTATTGCTGTGTGCAACTAGGGTTCAGTCTTATGGGGAACATATTGAGAAATTAATGGGACATCCCTGGGCCTGTCCCTCTAGAGCAGGGGTCCCCAACCCCTGGGCTGTGGACCGGTACTGGTCCATAGGCCATTGGTACCGGTCTGCAGGGAAAGAATAAATAACTTACATTATTTCCGTTTTATTTATATTTAAGTCTGAACGATGTTTTATTTTTAAAAAATGACCAGATTCCCTCTGTTACATCCGTCTAAGACTCACTCGTGATGCTTGAATCGTAAATTCGACAATTATATTTAAAAATACCAGTTTTTACGCCGGTTGCATAATTTTATTTTATGCATTTATCCGTCCCACTCTAAGGGCAGGTCCGTGAAAATATTTTCTGACATTAAATCGGTCCGTGGCCCAAAAAAGGTTGGGGACCACTTCTATAGAGCAGTGATTTTCAATCTTTGTTTCTCAAGCACTCATAAACTAATTACTAAAGAAAAAGGGGCCCTGACCTCTTCTCCCTTAGTAACTAATTTATTTGTGCCATGAGATGAAAATGGTTGTATTTAGTCAGGGACACTGACCTTAGTAATTAGTGTGTGTTTGTGCCATGAATAAAAAAGGTTGAAGGACAGGAAGGTTGGGGCATTTATCCGCCAAATCTCAGTCCCTATTATTTGAAGATGGCCCTTCTGGTCTTAACTCTTCAGCACTCTAGTACTCCTCAGTCCTGTCGGGTAAAAAAATAAAACCCTCAAGCCTAGAGGAGAGACAGACCCTTCAGATGGGAAGTCAGCCGGCCTGGTACTCTGTAATTTAGCTTCAGGCACACTCAGGTGGGTGGAGGGAAAGGGGAATCATCTGCTACACACAGAATGTTAAACCTGAGTAAACAAAAACCATGAAAACCTCAATGGTAAGTGGAGTTGGTTCACATACACTTTACTAGAAGTAGCCTCATCCACTTTCTTTGCATAGAGTTTCTTTTAGACTGATAGCTTCCTGTCAGCTTTGCCTGAAGTGCATGTAATGATTTCCCAAGGCAATATTTTCTAAGTGTTTTAGTCTTAGAATACCCCTCGAGGAGAAGAGTTTCCAAAATATATATAACATCAGGTCCTAAAAATATAAAATAGAAAGAGATATTACTATAATGACAACAGAGTGAATTTCTAAAGAATCTTTAAAAGAAACAATGGGTGACAAAGTAAATTTTATAAAGCCAACAGCCCCTTCAGACATGCAAGTAACATGCAAAATGAAATCTTTGAGAATGTGTTTATTTTCTTTTTTATTTATTTATTTATTTATTTATTTATTTATTTATTTATTTATTTTTAATGGGGCGACATCAGTAAATCAAGATACATATATTCAAAGACAACATGTCCAGGTTATCTTAAAGTTCAATTATGTTGCATACCCATCACCCAAAGTCAGATTGTCCTGTCACCCTCTATCTAGTTCTCTTTGTGCCCCTCCCCCTCCCCCTTCCCTCTCCCTCTCCTCCCTCCCCCTGTAACCACCACACTCTTATCAATGTCTCTTGGTCTCACTTTTATGTCCCATCTATGTATGGAAAAATGCAGTTCCTGGTTTTTTCTGATTTACTTATTTCACTCCGTATAATGTTGTCAAGGTCCCACCATTTTGCTATAAATGATCCGATGTCATCATTTCTTATGGCTGAGTAGTATTCCATGGTGTATATGTGCCACATCTTTATCCAGTCATCTATTGATGGGCTTTTTGGTTGTTTCCATGTCCTGGCCACTGTGAACAATGCTGCAATGAACATGGGGCTGCATGTGTCTTTACAAGTCAATGTTTCTGAGTTTTTGGGGTATATACCCAGTAGAGGGATTGCTGGGTCATAAGGTAGTTCTATTTTCAGTTTTTTGAGGAACCACCATACTTTCTTCCATAATGGTTGTACTACTTTACATTCCCACCAACAGTGGATGAGGGTTCCTTTTTCTCCACAACCTCTCCAACATTGCTATTACCTGTCTTGTTAATAATAGCTAATCTAACAGGTGTGAGGTGGTATCTCATTGCAGTTTTGATTTGCATTTCTCTAATAACTAAAGAAGATGAGCATCTTTTCATATATCTGTTGGCCATCTGTATTTCTTCCTGGGAGAAGTGTCTGTTCATATCCTCTTCCCATTTTTTTATTGGATTGTTTGTTTGTTTGTCGTTGAGTTTTATGAGTTCTTTGTATATTTTGGATATTAGGCCCTTATCTGAGCAGGTGCTTAAAAATATCATTTCCCAATTAGTTGGCTGTCTGTTTATCTTGTTATCAATTTCTCTGGCTGAACAAAAACTTCTTAGTCTGATGTAGTCCCATTCATTAATTTTTGCTTTCACTTCTCTTGCCTGTGGAGTCAAATTCATAAAATGCTCTTTAAAGCCCAGGTCCATGAGTTTGGTATCTATGTCTTCTTCTATGTACTTTATTGTTTCAGGTCTTATGTTTAGATCTTTGATCCATTTTGAGTTAATTTTAGTACAGGGGGACAAACTGTAGTCCAGCTTCATTCTTTTGCATGTGGCTTTCCAGTTATCCCAGCACCATTTGTTGAAGAGGCTTTCTTTTCTCCATTGTGTGTTGTTGGCCCCTTTGTCAAAAATTATTTGACTATATATATGTGATTTTATTTCTGGGCTTTCTATTCTGTTTCATTGGTCTGAGTGTCTATTTTTATGCCAATACCATGCTGTTTTGATTGTCGTGGCCCTATAATAGAGTTTGAAGTCAGGTATTGTAATGCCCCCAGCTTCATTCTTTTTCTTTAGGATTGCTTTGGCTATTCGGGGCTTTTTATAGTTCCATATAAATCTGATGATTTTTTGCTCCATTTCTTTAAAAAATGTCATTGGAATTTTGATGGGAATTGCATTAAATTTGTATATAGCTTTGGGTAATATGGCCATCTTAATTATATTTATTCTACCTAACCAAGAACAAGGAATATTCTTCCATCTCATAATGTCTTTTTCGATTTCCCTTAACAATGGTTTATAGTTTTCATTGTATAAGTCTTTTACATTCTTTGTTATGTTTATTCCTAGGTATTTTATTTTTTTTGTTGCAATCGTGAAGGGGATTATTCTTTTGAGTTCATTCTCAAATGTTTCATTGTTGGCATATAGAAAGGCTATTGACTTCTGTATGTTGATTTTGTATCCTGCGACCTTACTGTATTGGCTTATTTTTTCTAGAAGTATTTTTGTGGATTCTTTGGGGTTTTCGATGTATAGGATCATATCATCTGCAAAAAGTGATACCTTTACTTCTTCTTTTCCAATATGGATGCCTTTTATTTCTTTGTCTTGTCTGATTGCTGTGGCAAGAACCTCTAGTACCACATTAAATAAGAGTGGAGAGAGTGGACAACCCTGTCTTGTTCCTGATTTAAGGGGGAAAGCCTTCAGTTTTGTGCCATTTAGTATGATGTTAACTGATGGTTTATCATATATGGCCTTTATCATGTTGAGATATTTTCCTTCTATACCCATTTTGTTGAGAGTCTTAAACATAAAATTGTGTTGTATTTTATCAAAAGCCTTTTCTGCATCTATTGATAATATCATGTGATTCTTGTTCTTTGTTTTGTTGATATGGTGTATTATGTTGACCGTTTTACGTATGTTGAACCATCCTTGAGATTCTGGGATGAATCCCACTTGATCATGATGTGTTATTTTTTTAATATGTTGTTGTATTCGATTTGCTAGTATTTTGTTTAGTATTTTAGCATCTGTATTCATTAGAGATATTGGTCTGTAGTTTTCTTTTTTTGTGCCATCCTTGCCTGGTTTTGGTATAAGGGTTATGTTTGCCTCATAAAATGTGTTTGGAAGTATTGCTTCTTCTTCAATTTTTTGGAAGACTTTCTGTAGAATAGGAACCAAGTCTTCTTTGAAGGTTTGATAAAATTCGCTGGTATAGTATAGCCGTCTGGGCCTGGACTTTTATTTTTGGGGAGGTTTTTAATGTTTTTTTCTATTTCTTCTCTACTAATAGGTCTGTTTAGGCTTTCTGCTTCTTCATGACTCAGTCTAGGAAGGTTGTATTGTTCTAGGAATTTATCCATTTCTTCTAGGTTGTTGAATTTAGTGGCATAAAGTTTTTCATAGTATTCTACAATAATTCTTTGTATATCTACGATGTCTGTGGTGATTTCTCCTCTTTCATTTTGGATTTTGTTTATATGAGTTCTTTCTCTTTTTTCCTTGGTAAGTCTTGCCAAGGGTTTGTCAATTTTGTTGATTTTTTCAAAGAACCAGCTCCTTGTTCTATTAATTTTTTCTATGTTTTTTCTGTTCTCTATTTCATTTATTTCTGCTCTGATTTTTATTATCTCCTTTCTTCGGCTGGTTTTGGGTTGTCTTTGTTCTTCATTTTCTAGTTCCTTAAGGTGTGAAGTTAAGTGGTTTACTTGGGCTCTCTCTTGTTTGTTCATATATGCCTGAAGTGATATGAACTTCCCTCTTATCACAGCTTTTGCTGCATCCCATAGATTCTGATATGTCGTATTATCATTTTCATTTGTCTGTATATATCTTTTGATCTCTGCACTTATTTCTTCTTTGACCCATTCATTCTTTAAAAGTATGTTGTTTAGTTTCCACATTTTTGTGGGATTTTTTCCCTCTTTTTGCTGTTGAATTCTAGTTTCAAGGCTTTATGATCAGAAAATATGCTTGGTACAACTTTGATTTTTCTGAATTTGCTGATGTTGTTTTTGTGGCCCAACATATGGTCAATTCTTGAGAATGATTCATGTACACTGGAGAAAAATGTATACTCAGTCACTTTGGGATGAAATGTCCTGTAGATGTCTATCATATCCAGGTGCTCTAGTGTTTTGTTTAAGGCCACTATGTCTTTGTTGATTCTCTGTTTGGATGACCAATCTAGAGCCGTCAGCGGTGTATTGAGGTCTCCAAGTATGATTGTATTTTTGTCAGTTTTTGTTTTAAGGTCAATAAGTAGCTGTCTTATATATTTTGGTGCTCCTTGGTTTGGTGCATATATATTAAGAATTGTTATGTCTTCTTGATTCAGTGTCCCCTTAGCCATTATGAAATGGCCATTTTTGTCTCTGAGTACTTTTGCTGTCTTGTAGTCAGCATCATCAGATATGAGTATTGCTACCCCTGCTTTTTTGTGGATGTTATTTGCTTGGAGTATTGTTTTCCAGCCTTTCACTTTGAATTTGTTTTTATCCTTGTTACTTAGATGAGTTTCTTGTAGGCAGCATACAGTTGGATTTTCTTTTTTGATCCATTCGGCTACTCTGTGCCTTTTTATTGGTGAGTTTAATCCGTTTACATTTAGTGTAATTATTGACACTTGTGAGTTCCTCATTGCCATTTTATAGATTGCTTACTGTTAGTTTTGTGCCTTGGTTGATTCTTCTCTTTCATTTTTTTATCTTTTGTTTTTATTTGGTTGTGTTCCATACATCTTTCCTCTGTTGCTATCTTTTTTAAATCATGTGCTTCTGTGGTGGTTTTTTCAATGATGGTTACCATTAAGTACTGAAAAGGGTTCCTACCCTGTTCATTGTAGTGCACTATTTTGTGAGTACTTTTGCCCTCCATTGCCCTTTGCTACTGTTAATCTTCATCCTCTCCCCCCTTTCTTATTGTTGTCACAGTTTAAAGTTGGTTTTGTTATGTTCTTCTTGGAGCTTTTACTTGTGGCTTTGTTGTTGTTGTTTTTTTATTCTTTGTATCTGATTGGAGAACCCCCTTTAGTATTTCCTGGAGTGGGGGTTTTCTGGTGATAAATTCTCTCATCTTTTCTGTATCTGTGAATGTTTTTATTTCTCCTTCATATTTGAAGGATAGCTTTGATGGGTATAGTATTCGTGGCTGAAAGTTCCTCTCTTTCAAGACTTTAAATATTGGGGTCCACTCTCTTCTAGCTTGTAGAGTTTCTGTTGAGAAATCTGATGATAATCTAATGGGCCTTCCTTTATATGTTGTATTCTTCTTTTCCCTGGCTGCCTTGAGAATTTTTTCTTTGCAGTTGGTTTGTGCCAATTTTATTATGATGTGCCTTGAAGTAGGTTTGTTGGGGTTAAGAAAACTTGGAGTTCTGTTTGCTTCTAGAATTTGAGGTTTTAGTTCTTTCCACAGGCTTGGGAAGTTCTCATCTATTATTTGTTTGAGTATGTTCTCCATTCCATTTTCTCTCTCTTCTCCCTCTGATATACCTATTATTCTTATGTTATTCTTTTTGATGGAGTCAGATAATTCCTGTAGGGCTATCTCATTTTTTTTAATTTTTAAATCTCTTTCTTCTTCTCTTTGTTGAGCCTCAAGTTGCTTGTCTTCTATTTCGCTAATCCTCTCTTCTATCTGGCCTGTTCTATTAGCTAAGCTTGTTACCTCATTTTTCAGCTCATGAATTGAGTTTTTCATCTCTGATTGATTTGTTTTTATAGTTTCAATTTCCTTGGAGATATACTCTTTGCGTTCATCGAGTTGTTTTCTGAGCTCCCTAAATTGCCTTTCTGTGTTTTCTTGTATATCTCTGAGTATTTTTAGGATTTCTATTTTAAATTCTCTGTCGTTTAACTCCAAGGTTTCCAATATCTTAAATTTTTTCTCCATAGATTTTTCCTCATCTCTCTGTGTTACCTCTCTTTCTTTTGTATCCATGATATTTGATTTTCTCTTCTTTAATGGCATCTGAGGGTGATTTTCTTGATAGTATTAATGAGATTTTATAAGGAATAAAAGGATAAAAAAATAAAAATAAAAAATTGCGTGTTTTTTTTAAATTAATCATTAAATAAAGAAAAATAAAATAAGATAAAAATTTGAGGAAAAAAAAGGAATAATTCTTTCCCCTCCTTTTTTCCTCTCCTCTCCTCTCCCCTCTTTTTTGAGAAAATCTTGTGATGAACTGTGAATTATATTGTACTAGATAGAACAAACAATACCTGTGGCGGAGGGCCTGAATTGGGGAGAAGTAATATAGGGGTAAAGGAAAAAGACAAAAAAGAAAAAAATAATAAAAAAATAAAAGAAAAAAATATTGATATATAAAAAAAGGGGGGGAGCAGTATAGACCCACAAAAAGCAAATTAGGAAAAAATTTGGGTCAAGAATAAAATGATTTGCTTTTAGGTGTTGGCTGACTCAGAGTTATGATGAGAGGAATAAGAGGGAAACAGGAAAAAGGGGTGGAAAATTTAAAAATTACTATTGTATTTAGTGGAACAAGAACTAGATAAAATGGAGAGCCAGGGATGGGAGCACTGCTAATGTGTTAAAAAGGTGAAGTAAAAACCATCCAAAATGCCACAAACTTAAGTTTGAGTCCCAGATAAGATAATTTGTTCGTTATTGAGGTTTGAATGAGAGAAGACGTAAAGGAGAGAGGAAGAGGCTAATATAGAGGGAGAAAAGAGAGAGAGAGAGAGAGAGAGAGAGAGAGAGAGAGAAAAGATGGAACCACTTAAAGAAGAAAAAAGAAAAAGGAGGAGAGAGAAAGAGAGAGAGTTAGGGGTTTTGAATTGCAACCCTCATAGAGAGAAAGGAGAAGGAAAGAAAAGATAATGGGAGATGTAACACTTATGGGTAGTGTAGTTCAAAGAGAGGCGAGAGTAAGACTGAAAGAGAATTAAATGACCAAATTGGAATAAAAAAAAGAAATCAAGTATAAAGAAAAGAGACACAGACGAACAAATATAATAAAATGGGATAGGTTATAAAGTCTGCAGATTATTCTTGATTTTGAGAGGTTGTCGTCTTGCTTTTTCTTTTCTGTCTTTCTGGTCGGTGACTTTGTACCCCGGGTTCTGCCCCTGTGGCACACTCTGGAAGAGGTTTGCAGTTGATAATTCTCTATGGTGATGTCATGTATTGGGCTTCAGTCTCATTGGCAGTCGAGGCTTATTAGTGTTTATAGGCTCCAACAGTGAGAGGATCTCTCACTGTGAGAGTGTTCCTGGAGCCTCTCTTCTAGTCTTTTCCTTCCACAATTAGAAGCCTGGTAATCCAGCTATGGGGTTGCTGCTGCCTCTGCCTGGATAGTAAGAGTCTCAAAGAGCGGGCAACTCCCCACTCTATTCCCACTCAGCACAGGGCTCTGAGTAAGGCTCAGTCAGTCAGAGCTGCTAGCATAATCAGGCGTGGCTTCCTCCCACTCAAAGACCTCTGGCTCTGCCCCTCTGTGGGATAACTCGAGTGCCCACTCCTGAGGCGTTCGGTGGAATCTCTTGCCCACTCTCCGTGCGCACCCACCAGGATGTCAGACCAGACAGGTCACACTTCGAGTGAAATCCCTACCCACACGGAGAAGATCGAGCTTTGGAATTGGCTTTCGCTCTATCCCCGTGCGGCTTTCCCAAGGGGCTAGGGCTGCCTGAGATTCCGTTCCTGGCCCGCTCACAGACCTCTGATTCTGCTCCTCTGAGGGAAAACACGGGCGCCCACCCCTGAGGAGTTCGGAGGAATCTCCTGCACACTCTCCGTGCGTGGGCGCTGACCAGATTCTGAGTCTCAGGCAGGACGTCTCTCACTCCGAGAAAGCCCTCCTCCCACACAGAAAAGTTACTGGGTTGGAATTGGCTTTCGCTCTGTCCCCGTGCGGCTTTCCCAAGGCGCTGGGGCTTCCGCTCCTGGCCCGCTTACTGGCCTCTGACTCTGCTCCTCTGAGGGAAAACACGGGCGCCCACCCCTGAGGAGTTCGGAGGAATCTCCTGCACACTCTCCGTGCGTGGGCGCTGACCCGATTCTGAGTCTCAGGCGGGACGCCTCTCGCTCCGAGAAAGCCCTCCTCCCACACAGAAAAGTTTCGCCTTTGGAGTTGGCTCCAGCTCCCTCCCCGTGCCCGGTCCCCTCAGGGCGCTGGGGCTCCTAGGAGATACTGCTTTTTGCCCACACAGAGGCCTCTGACTCTGCTTCTCTGTGGGTTAGCACAGGCTGCGCCCACCCCTGAAGTGTTCGTAGGAATCTCTTGCCCACTAACCCCGCGCGCGCCAGCCAGGAGATGTGTTAAATGGCTGTCCCACTTGTCTTTCTTTGTCTGGGTTTGGCGCGCATGTTAGCTTGAATTGCCCAGGTTTTTCCACGGCTTGGATCTCCGTGCCACAGCCTGGTTTGGCTGTTTGTACCGCGGTCTGGACCTATTCGCTCCCTATGCCCGCCTTAGTTTCTATATTCTCAGTTCTCAGTGAAAGCCATCCTGTTTGGATTAGAGAGGAAGGCGGAGCATTTCTTACTCCTTATTTCCCCCGGGGTTTGACCATATATTTAGCCAATCTTTCGCTCGATCCTACCTTCGGGTGTGTTGTGAAGCATCTGAAGACTCCAAGGATAGGTTTTTCTGTTTCTGGTTGAAGAACTTGTTGAGTTTATGGGGAGATTTTCGGTATCGCTTCCTACCGCGCCATCACTGTGACGTCATCAGCTCTATTTCTGTGTTTATTTTCAACATCTGGATTACTAAAGATTGACTGAATCTTTTATGTGTTATGTGCCAATTAAATAAATCAAAATGAGCATTGTCAGGGAAAGAGCAGAATATGGCAGTGCATAGATATTGTTATCTTTATTATCTTAATGCAGTATTAGCTTTATATAGCAAAGACTTTTCTTGAGTCTGATTTGTTTAATGGAAGAGTAAGCTTTGTGAAATCATTTGGCTACTACATATCTGGAGTTATTTATTATAGATAACAGAAATAGACTTTTTAGATTTTAATTTTCCTCTTTCCATTAAAATGAAAAAAAAAATAGTGCTTTTTTTACTCTCTTCTCTGGTGTAAGGAATAATCAGTGGAGACAATCAAAAGATTTCTCTCACATTTAATCCATCCCTATAGCAGGGCACTAATCTTGAACCACATCAAGCCTAGGTATTTCTTCCCACAGTGCATTATTGTTGATGCTGTTACTTGGTCGAACTTCTTTTCTCTGTTTTGACTGATTTATAAATAAATAAATATATATATATATATATATATATATACTTTTATCTGTACAATTGCCAGATTAAATTAATTAACTGATTTTTATCATATCATCAAATTTAATAAGAATACTACATCAAGACTAAAACCCCCTTGCCAACCTCTACTTGACCTGCAGTAAGCAGTTAGACAGACATGAGCAGAGCAAGGCTGATGGGTCAGGCACAGAGGTCACCAGGGCATCACTGGTCATGAGGTTTAGACCCACTGATCTTTTGTATTACTGGTCACGTGGTTCAGACACTACGGGACCATGCCTTCCCTGGCATGTCACTAGTCATGCGGTAGACTCTTGGAGGAAGAACAAAGGGCTGAAAAGTGGCCTCATGCACTCCCATGCAGGCCCTTGCACAACCACTCCCTGAAGCATGAACCCCTAGAGATAACATCTAGGCCTCAGTTGAGTTTCAGTTCCAGGTCCAGAAAAGCAGCAAAACAAGATAATCAATGTCCTGGCTGACATCACGACCAACTGCATTGACTAATGACGCTGTGCCCTGGCACTGACCCATCAGTGGAGACCATCACCCTGAAAGGACACATCTGGAAAACTGATAAATATTCTATTGAAATCTTCCCCGGGGACCTCCCTTAAAATGCCTGCTCTTAATAGCCCTTAGGACAGAGGACACAGCGAGGCTCTCCCTCTCTCCTGGGAGCACACAGGGGCACCTTTATCCTCCCACTTTCCCCCACCAACCCAGGTACCTTTACCTTCCTCTTTCATAAACTCCAAGGACCTTACTTTTGCCTCAGTAACTTGTTTCCCAACTCCATTTCTTCTGTAGGTCACTTGTTCTACCTCAGTGACTTTCTAAATAAAGTTTCTTTTATAGTTTGAGTCTTGCCTCTGAATTCTTTCTTAGCCATAACTTAAGTACTGAGGTGGCCAAAATGAGGTCCAATTAATTACTATTAGAAACATTTTGGTGCTGTTTTCACTGCCAACCAATCTATATAATTTTATCTTAGCATTAACCATCACTATCCCCCACCTATGTCCTATATAAATAAGATTCTCTTTCAGATTTTTCACATAACAGGCTTATTCCTTCTTTTCTTTGCCTTCTATTATTCTGCTTCTCAAATCTAAAGAGAATATTTTCTTCTTTTCTATTGTTTCAGCTTAGCTTCGTATTTTCAGTGACAAGTTCTAACAGCCAGCCACATAGATTTCTCCTCCTTCACCTCCATTCATGTGTATTGTGTATGTGCTATAAGAAGTATCTTCTACTTTATTTGTTAATGGTTTAAGTCAAAAACTACAGAAAAAAGATCTCAAAGTATAATGTACATGACAATTGCGTGGGAAACTTATTTAAAATGCAGATTATAGAGCCTCCTTCGATAATTCTGATAAAGGCAGTCATGAACCACACCATGAGAAATACTGCGTTAGCTTTTTTCTACCTGTACAACTAGTTTACTCATTTCTTTTTCAGGCTACATAAAATCTTACATTATCTTCTCATACTCTCTAATTAGGTTGATATATTGATAAAGACCTGAGGTAGTTTTGGAATCTCATAGATATTGGTAAGAAATAAAAACTACTAGTTTCCAGACTAATTAGATACCACTTTAGATTATAATCAATGATGCCACTTTAGAGTTAACTGTATATACTCTCTAATAGTTTTCAGCAGATTTATTGAACAGTTTCTTTCCCTCCTGTAATATGTTATCACTGTCTCTAGAAGACAGTACAATTTTCCATTCCTATGCTGTAGTAAATTCTTCTGAGGCAAGATGGTGCCATCCTGTTGGCCCATGACTCCACTTCATAAGAATAGCCCTCCAGTAAGATAGCTACAACTAGTTAAAGGAAAATAAAATTTAAGAATAAAACCTTTAAAACTCCAAAAAACAAGAAGATAAATAAAACTCTTTATAAAATTAGACTTATTTTTCACTTAATAGGCAAAATAAACTTTCAGTATTTGCTTAATAGTTTCTTCTAGTCTGTTCTACCTTCTATTATGAAATCTTGGTTAAAATATGCTGCGGCATATTTCTTTAAAACAAAATATTTTAGAAGATTTTTTCTTCAGGCATTTATTTTTTTTATTTTTTTATTTTTTTTGTTTTTTTTGTTTTTTTTGTTTTTTAATGATTTTATTTTGGTCTCAAAAAAAAAGTCAAGAGAGAAGATGTCAGAAAACTGAGCCCATTCCAAAAACCAAATAAGCTGTCTCCCCAAAAAAGCATTACTTTCTTGGTTGTTTATCATATGCTACATAGATTTGCATATTGTTATTTCAGGTAGAACTTTCCATTGCATTTTCCTTCTCTCAAGAGCCTGTTGCTACCCACTCCACATTCTTGTTGCTATGGAAACCATGTAGGACAAGGAGCAAAGGTAACAAGGCTCTAAACAGAAATATTAACAAAGAAATCATCTGGAGAGAACATGGAAATTGCTTCCCATCAGGCAAAATATATTGAGAAAAAAATTATCAACATTTATAATCTTCCCTAAACAAACAATTACCTAGCAATAAAGATAGTTTAATCATCTTTGTTGAACGGATCATCTTTTTTTTTTTTTTTTTTTTTTTTTTTAAATAAATTTTTATTAATGGTAATGGGATGACATTAATAAATCAGGGTACATATATTCAAAGAGAACATGTCTAGGTTATTTTGTCATTAAATTATATTGCATACCCCTCGCCCAAAGTCAGATTGTCCTTCGCCACCCTCTATCTAGTTCTCTGTGCCCCTCCCCCTCCCCCTAACTCTCCCCCTGTCCTCCCTCCCCCCACCCCTGGTAACCACCACACTCTTGTCCATGTCTCTTAGTCTCATTTTTATGTTCCACCAATGTATGGAATCATGTAGTTCTTGTTTTTTTCTGATTTACTTATTTCACTCCTTATAATGTTATCAAGATCCCACCATTTTGCTGTAAATGATCTGATGTCATCGTTTCTTATGGCTGAGTAGTATTCCATAGTGTATATGTGCCACATCTTCTTTATCCAGTCTTCTATTGAAGGGCTTTTTGGTTGTTTCCATGTCTTGGCCACTGTGAACAGTGCTGCAATGAACATGGGGCTACATGTGTCTTCACGTATCAATGTTTCTGAGTTTTGGGGGTATATACCCAGTAGAGGGATTGCTGGGTCATAAGGTAGTTCTATTTGCAGTTTTTTGAGGAACCACCATACTTTCCTCCATAATGGTTGTACTACCTTACAGTCCCACCAACAGTGAATGAGGGTTCCTTTTTCTCCACAGCCTCTCCAACATTTGCTATTACCCGTCTTGTTGATCATAGCTAATCTAACAGGTGTGAGGTGGTATCTCATTGTAGTTTTGATTTGCATTTCCCTAATAACTAATGAAGCTGAGCATTTTTTCATATATCTGTTGGCCATTTGTATCTCTTCCTGGGAGAAGTGTCTATTCATGTCTTCTTCCCATTTTTTTATTGGATTGTTTGTTTGTTTGTTGTTGAGTTTTATGAGTTCTTTGTAAATTTTGGAAATTAGGCCCTTATCTGAGCTGTTGTTTGAAAATATCATTTCCCATTTAGTTGGCTGTCTGTTTATTTTTATATCAGTTTCTCTTGCTGAGCAAAAACTTTTTATTCTGATGTAGTCCCATTCATTTATCTTTGCCTTCACTTCTCTTGCCATTGGAGTCAAGTTCATAAAATGTTCTTTAAAACCTAGGTCCATGAGTTTAGTACCTATGTCTTCTTCTATGTACTTTATTGTTTCAGGTCTTATATTTAGGTCTTTGATCCATTTTGAATTAATTTTAGTACACGGGGACAGGCTGTAGTCGAGTTTCATTCTTTTGCATGTGGCTTTCCAGTTTTCCCAACACCATTTGTTGAAGAGGCTTTCTTTTCTCCATTGTGTGTTGTTGGCCCCTTTATCAAAGATTATTTGACCATATATATGTGGTTTTATTTCTGGGCTTTCTATTCTGTTCCATTGGTCTGAGTGTCTATTTTTCTGCCAATACCATGCTGTTTTGATTATTGTGGCCCTATAATATAGTTTAAAGTCAGGTATTGTAATGTTCAGGCATTTATTTTAGAGGATATTGGGCATGTTCAGGGTGCTATGGTCACAGAGCAGGAATATATTTTATTCCTAACTGTAATCCTTTCTGTCAGCAAGTGATGAGAAGCATATGACCACCCTATAGTCCTTTTTATCTGATTTGTAAGTCAGAATTCACAGCTTAAGTTTTTGAATTAAATTAAAACATATTTTTATATAAAAATTTTTAACATCCTCTATTCTCTCCTAGTAAAAAGGGATACCACAGTTTTCTTTTTCTTTCATTCTTCTTATTACATGGTACTACAGATTATATTGCTATCCCTGACTAAGGCATTTAAAAATTAACATTTAAAGATACATCATTTCTATCCAGATGAAAGAAAGGAATCAGTAATCCATTACAAGACATAATTTGTTTAAGGAGAGAAAAACACTGTGATCTGAATTACTTAAAATATGCATAAACCTGTTATAGGTATAATTTTAGAGGGAAGAAAAACAAGAATAATGATTGTTTCAGGTATTGAATGCATATTGCAGCTTTGGAGAAATAGGTTCAGTTCTCTGATTCATGAATATCAGGGTGTGCTGAGTGAAATAGTCTGATAATTTATAGTTATTGCATTATTTTTTTATTTTTATTTTTTATAAATAAATTTTAATTAATGTTAATGGGGTGACATCAATAAATCAGGGTATATATATTCAAAGAAAACATGTCCAGGTTATCTTGTCATTAAAATTATGTTGCATACCCATCCCCCAAAGATTGTCCTTTGTCACCTTCTATCTAGTTTTCTTTGTGCCCCTCCTCCTCCCCTTCCCCCCCAACCACCACACTCTTGTCCATATCTCTTAGTTTCGTTTTTATGTCCCACCAATGTATGGAATCATGTAGTTCTTGTTTTTTTCTGATTTACTTATTTCACTCCATATAATGTTATCAAGATCCCACCATTTTGTTGTAAATGATCCGATGTCATCATTTCTTATGGCTGAGTAGTATTCCATAGTGTATATGTGCCACATCTTCTTTATCCAGTCTTCTATTGAAGGGCTTTTTGGTTGTTTCCATGTCTTGGCCACTGTGAACAATGCTGCAATGAACGTGGGGCTGCATGTGTCTTTACGTATCAATGTTTCTGAGTTTTGGGGGTTATATACCCAGTAGAGGGATTGCTGGGTCATAAGGTAGTTCTATTTTCAGTTTTTTGAGGAACCACCATACTTTCTTCCATAATGGTTGTACTACTTTACATTCCCACCAACAATGAATGAGGGTTCCTTTTTCTCCACAGACTCTCCAACACTTGCTATTACCTGTCTTGTTGATAATAGCTAATCTAACAAGTGTGAGGTGGTATCTCATTGTAGTTTTGATTTGCATTTCTCTAATAATTAATGAAGATAAGCATCTTTTCATATATCTGTTGGCCATTTGTATTTCTTCCTGGGAAAAGTGTCTGTTCATGTTCTCTTCCCATTTTTTTATTGGATTGTTTGTTTGTTGTTGAGTTTTATGAGTTCTTTGTATATTTTGGATATTAGGCCCTTATCTGAGCTGTTGTTTGAAAATATCATTTCCCATTTAGTTGGCTGTCTGTTTATTTTGTTGTCAGTTTCTCTTGCTGAGAAAAAACTTCTTAGTCTGATGTAGTCCCATTCATTTATCTTTGCCTTCACTTCTCTTGCCTTTGGAGTCAAATTCATAAAATGCTCTTTAAAACCCAGGTCCATGAATTTAGTACCTATGTCTTCTATGTACTTTATTGTTTCAGGTCTTATGTTTAGATCTTTGATCCATTTTGAATTAATTTTAGTACAAGGGGACAAACTGTAGTTGAGTTTCATTCTTTTGCATTTGGCTTTCCAGTTTTCCCAGCACCATTTGTTGAAGAGGCTTTCTTTTCTCCATTGTGTGTTGTTGGTCCCTATATCAAAAATTATTTGACTATATATATATGGTTTTATTTCTGGACTTCCTATTCTGTTCCATTGGTCTGAGTGTCTGTTTTTCTGCCAATACCATGCTGTTTTGATTGTCATGGTCCTATAATAAAGTTTGAAGTCAGGTATTGTAATGCCCCCAGCTTCATTCTTTTTCTTTAGGATTGCTTTGGCTATTCGGGGATTTTTATAGTTCCATATAAATCTGATGATTTTTTTGTTCCATTTCTTTAAAAAATGTCATAGGAATTTTGATATGGAATTGCATTAGATTTATAACTTGCTTTGAGTAATACGGGCATTTTGATTATATTTATTCTTCCTATCCAAGAACAAGGAATATTTTTCCATCTCATTGTATCTTTTTCGATTTCCCTTAACAATGCTTTGTAGTTTTCATTATATAGGTCCTTTGCATTCTTTGTTATGTTTATTCCTAGGTATTTTATTTTTTTTTGTTGCAATTGTGAAGGGGATTATTTTTTTGAGTTCGTTTTCTAATATTTCATTGTTGGCATATAGAAAGGCTATGAACTTTTGTATATTAATTTTGTATCCTGCGACCTTACTGTTTTGGTTTATTGTTTCTAATAATCTTTTTGTGAAGTCTTTGGGGTTTTCATATCATCTGTAAAAAGTGATACCTTTACTTCTTCTTTTTCAATATGGATGCCTTTTTTTTTTCCTGTATTTTTCTGAAGCCAGAAACGGGGAGACACAGTCAGACAGACTCCCGCATGCGCCCAACCGGGATCCACCCAGCACACCCACCAGGGGGCAACGCTCTGCCCACCAGGGGGCGATGCTCTGCCCCTCTGGGGCATCGCTCTGTCACGACCAGAGCCACTCTAGCGCCTGGGGCAGAGGCCAAGGAGCCATCCCCAGCACCCGGGCCGTCTTTGCTCCAGTGGAGCCTCGGCTGCAGGAGGGGAAGAGAGAGACAGAGAGGAAGGAGAGGGGGAGGGGTGGAGAAGCAGATGGGCGCCTCTCCTGTGTGCCCTGGCCGGGAATCGAACTGGGGACTTCTGCACGCCAGGCCGACGCTCTACCACTGAGCCAACTGGCCAGGGCCTGGATGCCTTTTATTTCTTTCTCTTGTCTGATTACTCTGGCCAGAACTTCTAGCACCATGTTAAATAAGAGTGGAGAGAGTAGACAACCCTGTCTTGTTCCTGATTTAAGGTGGAAAGTCCTCAGTTTTATGCCATTTAATATGATGTTGGCTGATGGTTTATCATATATGGCCTTTATCATGTTGAGATATTTTCCTTCTATACCCATTTTGTTGAGTGTCTTAAACATAAAGTTGTGTTGTATTTTATCGAATGCCTTTTCTGCATCTATTGATAAGATCATGTGGTTTTTCTTTGTTTTGTTGATATGGTATATTACATTAACCGTTTTACGTATGTTGAACCATCCTTGAGATTCTGGGATAAATCCCACTTGATCATGATGTATTATTTTTTAAATATGTTGTTGTATTCGATTTGCTAGTATTTTGTTTAGTATCGTAGCATCTGTATTTATTGCAGTGATTTTCAACCTTTTTTTTCATGGCACAAACACACACTAATTACTAAGGTCAGTACCCCTGACTAAATACAACCATTTTCATCTCATGGCACAAATAAATTAGTTACTAAGGGAGAAGAGGTCAGGGCCCCCTTTTTTTTTAGTAATTAGTTTATGAGTGCTGAGAAACAAAGGTTGAAAATCAGTGCATTAGAGATATTGGTCTGTAGTTTTCTTTTTTTGTGCCGTCCTTGCCAGGTTTCGGTATGAGGGTTATGTTGGCCTCATAAAATGTGTTTGGAAGTATTGCTTCTTCTTCAATTTTTTGGAAGACTTTGAGTAGAATAAGAACCAAGTCTTCTTTGAATGTTTGATAGAATTCACTAGTATAACCGTCTGGGCCTGGACTTTTATTTTTGGGAAGGTTTTTAATAGTTTTTTCTATTTCCTCCCTGCTAATTGGTCTGTTTAGGCTTTCTGCTTCTTCATGACTCAGTCTAGGAAGGTTGTATTGTTCTAGGAATTTATCCATTTCTTGTAATTGTTGAATTTGTTGGCATATAGTTTTTCTTAGTATTCTACAATAATTCTTTGTATATCTATGATGTCTGTGGTGATTTCTCCTCTTTCATTTTGGATTTTGTTTATATGAGTTCTTTCTCTTTTTTGCTTGGTGAGTCTTGCCAAGGGTTTGCCAATTTTGTTGATTTTTTCAAAGAACCAGCTCCTTGTTCTATTAATTTTTTCTATAGTTTTTCTGTTCTCTATTTCACATATTTCTGCTCTGATTTTTATTATCTCCTTTCTTCAGCTTGTTTTGGGTTGTCTTTGTTCATCTTTTACTAGTTCCTTAAGGTGTGAAGTTAAGTGGTTTACTTGGGCTCTCTCTTGTTTGTCATATAGGCCTGAAGTGATATGAACTTCCCTCTTATTACTGCTTTTGCTGCATCCCAGATATTCTGATATGTGGTATTGTCATTTTCATTTGTCTGTATACAACTTTTGATCTCTGTGCTAATTTCTTCTTTGACCCATTCATTTTTTAAAAGTATGTTGTTTAGTTTCCACATTTTTTTTATTTTTCTTTTAGTTTCCACATTTTTGTGGGTTTTTTTCCTCTTTTTTGCAGTTGAATTCTAGTTTCAAGGCGTTATGATCATAAAATATGCTTAGTACAATTTCGATTTTTCTGAATTTGCTGATGTTATTTTTGTGGCCCAACATATGGTCAATTCTTGAGAATGTTCCATGTACACTAGAGAAAAATGTATACTCTGTCACTAGGATGAAGTGTCCTGTAGATGTCTATAATATCCAGGTGCTCTAGTGTTTTGTTTAAGGCCAATATATCTTTATTGATTCTCTGTTTGGATGAACGATCTAGAGCCATCATTTGTGTATTGAGGTCTCCAAATATGATTGTATTTTTGTCAGTTTTTGTTTTTAGGTCAATAAGTAGCTGTCTTATATATTTTGGTGCTCCTTGGTTTGGTGCATATATATTAAGAATTGTTATGTCTTCTTGGTTCAGTGTCCCCTTAATCATTATGAATGACCATTTTTGTCTCTTGAGTACTTTTGCTGTCTTGTACTCAGCATTATCAGATATGAGTATTGCTACACCTGCTTTTTTTGGATGTTATTTGCTTGGAGTATTGTTTTAAAGCCTTTCACTTTGAATTTGTTTTTATCCTGGTTGTTTAGATGTGTTTCTTGTAGCCAGCATACAGTTGGATTTTCTTTTTTAATCATTCTGCTACTCTGTGTCTTTTTATTGATGAGTTTAATCCATTTACATTTAGTGTATTTATTGACACTTGTGGGTTCCCTATTGCCATTTTATAAATTGCTTTCTGTTAGTTTTGTGTCTTGTTTGATTCCTCTCTTTTGTTTTTCTATCATTTGTTTTTCTTTGTTTGTATTCCATACTTCTTTCCTCTGTTGCTACCTTTTTAAAGTCATGTGCTTCTGTGGTGGTTTTTTCAAGGGTGGTTACCATTAAGTAATGAAAAGGGTACCTACCATATTCATTGTAGTACCCTATCTTATGAGTGTTTCTGCATGCACACCATCATCCTTTGCTACTGTTAATCTCCGTCCTCTCCCCCCCCCCCCATTTTTTTGTTTTTGTTGTCATAGTTTAAATTTGGTTTTATTGTGCTCTTGGTGGAGCTTTAACTTGTGGTTTTGTTTTGTTTTGTTCTTTGAATCTGGTTGGAAAATCCCCTTTAGTAATTCCTGGAGTGGGGATCTTCTGATGATAAATTCCCTCATCTTTTCTGTATCTGTGAATGTTTTTATTTCTCCTTCGTATTTGAAGGATAGCTTTGATGGGTATAGTATTCGTGGCTGAAAGTTCCTCTCTTTCAGGGCTTTAAATATTGGGGTCCACTCTCTTCTAGCTTGTAGATTTTCTGCTGAGAAATCTGATGATAATCTAATAGGCCTTCCTTTATATGTTGTATTCTTCTTTTCCCTGGCTGCCTTGAGAATTTTTTCTTTGTTGTTGGTTTGTGCCAATTTCATTATGATGTGCCTTGGAGTAGGTTTGTTGTGGTTAAGAAAACTCAGTGTTCTGTTTGCTTCTTGAATTTGAGACTTTAGTTCTTTCCACAGGCTTGGGAAGTTCTCGTCTATTATTTGTTTGAATATGTTCTCCATTCCATTTTCTCTCTCTTCTCCATCTGATATACCTAATATTCTTATGTTAGTCTTTTTGATGGAGTCAGACAATTCCTGTAGGGCTTTCTCATTTTTTTAATTTTTGAGTCTTTCTCTTCTTCTCTCTGTTGTGCCTCAAGTTGCTTGTCTTCTATGTCAGTGATTTTCAACCTTTTTTGAGCCGTGGCACATTTTTTACATTTACAAAATCCTGGGGCACACCACCTACCAAAATGACACAAAATGACACTCTAACACAATACATATTATACATATAGTTAATAATATAGTTTCTAAATGTATTTATACTCACACCCGACCATGTCTCACGGCACACTAGTGTGCTGCAGCACACTGGTTGAAAAACACTGTTCTATGTCACTAATGCTACCTTCTATCTGGCCTGTTCTATAGCTAAGCTTGTTACCTTGTTTTTCAGTTCATGAATTGAGTTTTTCATCTATGTTTGATTTGTTTTTATAGTTTCAATTTCCTTGGTAATATATTCTTTGTGTTTGTTGAGTTGTTTTCTGAGCTCCCTAAATTGCCTTTCTGTGTTCTTTTGTATATCTCTGAGTATTTTTAGGATTTCTATTTTAAAGTCTCTGTCATTTAGCTCCAAGGTTTCCAATATATTAAATTTTTTCTCCATAGATTTTTCCACATCTATCTGTGCTATTTATCTTTTGTATCTATGATATTAGATTTCCTTTTTCTTAATGGCATTTGAGGGTGGTCTTGTTGATAGCACTTCATTTGTGGGACTCCTAGATGCTCCAAGGATCGATTTTTCTGTCTCTGGTTAATGAACTTGTTGAAATTTTGGGGAGATTTGTCAGTCTCGCTTCTCACGGCGCCATTTTCTGAGATCACTCAGTTATTGCATTATTTATTCAGGAAGTAGAAACTAGTATTTGTGGGGGGAGTCGAGGAAAAGGAGTGGGTAAGATTATAACCACTGGTGGTCAGAATATATCATATAAAAGGACAATTAACAATAAAAGTTATATAAAGAAAGGCTAACTTTATACCAGTACCTCCAGGGAAAGAGAACTTAAGAGGGAAAATGAAATAAGATAAAAAAAGAATTAAAAATGTAAATCTGTTGAGTAACTTTGCCAAAAGTCAAAGGAATATTGATTTGGGAATTTACCAAGATTTTCTATGTAGGTGTTATCTATTCGGTATGAAGCTGTATAAACTTCTAAATGCCATTACTCTTAACATGTATTCATAATTAAGGTAACTTTTGCAGGGCTATTTTACATTGCACACTTTTATTTAAAATCAAAATTAAGGCTTATTTTCTCTCCTTATAGGTTTATATCAGTTTACTGTAATAAAGGGTGATGGAATTAATCTTGGGTTCCAGGTACTGCATTGACATTAAAAATATAAAACATTGAGGCCCTGGCTGGTTGGCTCAGTGGTAAAGTGTTGGCTCAGCTTGTGGATGTCCCGGGTTCGATTCCCAGCCAGGGCACACAGGAGAAGCACCCATCTGCTTCTCCACCCCTCTCTATCTCTCTCTTCCTCTCCCACAGGCAAGGCTCCATTGGAGCAAAGTTGGCCCAGGTGCTGATGATGGCTTCATGGCTTCCACCTCAGGTGCTAGAATGGCTCCAGTTGCAACGGAGCAACACCCCAGATGGGCAGAGCATCACCCCCTGGTGAGCATGCCAGGTGGATCCTGGTTGAGCACATGAGGATCTTTTTGCCTCCTCGCTTCTCACTTCAGAAAAATACAATATATATTTTGTAACATTGTAAGATGTCATTACCCACTCCAACCCAAATGATCTACTGATGTAAGTCAATTTCAATCAAAATCCCAGTAGATATTTTTGTAGAAATTGACAAGCTAATTCTAAAATTTGTATGGAACTGCAAAAGACTAGAATAGGTCACACCATGTTGGAAAGAATAATAAAGTTGAAAGATGTACATTAACTGACTTCAAGACTTGTAACAAATCAATAGAAATACTGTTGTATTAATGGTATAAAAATAGGTGAAGAAAAATATTAATAGACTATAATAAAGAATCCAGAAAAATTTTATATATATGGTTATTTGGGTTTTGCCAAAGGTGCCAAGGCAATTTCAGTGGAGAAAACATAATTTTTTCAACAAATTTTACTGAAACAATTGGATATCCATGTGCCAATGAATAAACTTTGATTCATACCTGGCACAATAGACAAAAACTAACAGAAAATGTATTACAGACCTAAATACAAAACCAAAACCTACAAAATTCCTCAGAGAAAAAATTTTAATCTTGGATTTCCTAAATATGATACCAAAGATGGTGACCACCTTTTTTTTAATACGAAAAGCACCAACCAGAAATGAACAAATCGATAAACTGAATTTAATCAAAACTAAGAACTTTTGCTATTCTAAAGGCACTGTTAAGAGAATGAAAAATGAGCTGTATACTGGAAAAAATATTTGCAACACCCATA
Organism: Saccopteryx leptura; assembly: GCF_036850995.1. Taxonomy (NCBI): domain Eukaryota; kingdom Metazoa; phylum Chordata; class Mammalia; order Chiroptera; family Emballonuridae; genus Saccopteryx; species Saccopteryx leptura. The sequence goes on from NC_089503.1 coordinate 228,674,626, forward strand.
TATGATAAAGTAGTTCTACCCAGAATATATAAAAATGCTTAAGAAGAATACAAGCACTTGAATAGAAAGAGTAAAAAGATTTAATAGACACTTCACCAATGATTTATGGGTAGCAAATAAGCATATGAGAAGATACTTAATATCATGTACCTTAAAACCACATTGAGCTAGTTGTTGTATTTGTCCCACAAGAAATCCACATAAAAAAGTACACCTGTTACAAGAGCAATACCCTCAGAGAAGCACCAAAGCCATGCCTTCCCACTAAATATTTACGGTTCACTACTGTCCCAACACACATTCTCTTATTCCTAAGACCAGAATGGCAAAGCTAAGTCACAGTGTCACAATCAAGTTGCTGTTGCATCTCAATTTCTCAACCCATTATTCTTTAATTTAAATACAGCAAAGCAAAGCAAAGCAAAAAAAAAAAAAAAAAAAAAAAAAAAAAAAAAAAAGACATGGGGTATCAATAGGATCCTCTAAAATATAGTTTAAAAAATTAAAGAAATAAGTCTAATGTGAAGATGCTTAGCATTCTAGCCAAGTGGAGAAGGAGCAAGGCTGCCCAAGTTTTAAATTTACAGATGAGTAATATCCTTAAATAGAAGCAGGACCCCTAAATGAATACTCACTATCTGAACTCATCTGTTGTGGAGATAAGATGGTTTATGTGTTGTATTATGCTCATGGTGAAATATTTTCTTTACTTCTAATGCCCTATGCCATACTTTTTGATTGGTAGATTTCTGATGTCATACAGTGGGGTGATATCAACTGTCTCTTAGGCTTCTGCCAAATTATGATCTAGGAAGAGGTCCATGAGAGTATGTACAAAATTCTAGAGAAGAATCAAGAAGAAAAATAGAGAAGAGAGGGAAATTAATAACACGGATAATGACTCCGTTAAAACTGCTGGTCTATGTAATAGACTAAGCAGTCACTTAAAGCATTTTGCAAAGAAGGGCCCCTAAAAGAATAATGTGGTAATCTAGAAAGGGGCTACATGAATTTCTCCGTATATGCATGTTTTGTTTTCTTTTAAAAATAATGCTTTTATTTGCACATTGTCATTTTTATTTGAGCTACTTGTGGTAATATTTCAAATGTTTATGTTCTCTATTATTATTAATATAGTTAGAAGCTAGTCTTGCAGGGATAATAGAAGAGGAGGAAAGAAAAAAGTGACTGAACATAAAGAAATAGAGTGAAAGTTGCTTTGCAGGCACAATGGAAGAGGGGGGAAGAAAAACTATGGTTGACAGAACCTAAAGCAGTAAGTTTAATGGTGGTGGAAATCATTGGGACTTTCTGGCTTAGCAGTAGCTGATGAGCTCAATATTTTCAGCTCCATTAAGATCTTTTGCTTGATTTTAATTTAATTAATTGAGCCTGATTTATACTTAGTGAACAGTTTATTTCTTTACAAAGGAAATATATGCACAGTGAGCACAAAGGGCAGACAGTGAAAAGTAAGACTTGGCTATTTCTAGACTCTCAGTTCCCCACTCCTCAGGCAAACTCTGGAAGCTCTTTGGGTAGACTGAAAAGTTTCACCTTTTCATGCCTGAATCTAAGTATCTCGGCTATAAGCAGATTTCCTTCTGATTGTTTTCATATAGAATGTAGATGAAATCATTGATCATGGTGACCACGTACATGTGACATTTATGCATACCTCATTTTCTGTTTCATAACAACAGGTGGAGACAATAAAAATTAGGTTGGGTAATATGCTTTGTGTAGAATTAACAGTCCACTTTTATGTGAACTATATCCTTCCATGAATGTAAGCATTCTAGAATGAGGGCTCTTTTTTTCCTTTGAGGCAAATTAGAAAAAAATATTTTCCAAGATTGATGTCCAGTTTGAAATCCTGTGTTTTTGCAGTTGTCTTTTGTTTACTAACAAAAGGCACACAGACAAAGTGAAGACTACTTATGTTCTCCATACACGTGTCTTATAGAGCCCCTTAGGCCATGTACTTTACTGAACACCATGAAATTCTTCAGAAAAATTAAGACCTAAAAGATTTGTAAAGCCATTTTAATTTTTATACTCAGTTCAATGAAGCTATTACTAAGTATCTGGGCCCAGTCCTAGGCTCCACTTACTATTCACACTTAGCACAACTCTAGTTAGGTATATAATGGGCATTTCTTCCATTTAAATTCATGCCATCCATATGGATGCTTAAATCATAGTCTTACAATCAACTTTGACTCCATGTTCTTTCTCACATCAAAAAGTCAATTCAGAAACAAAACCCAGCCTTCAAAGTATATCTTAAATATGACCACTTTTCTTCTTCTTTTCCAAGTGAGAGGAGGGAAGACAGACAGACTCCTGCATGCACCCTGCCCGGGATCCACCCAGCAACCATGGTCCAGGGCCAATCCTCTGCCCATCTGGGGCCATGCTCGCAACCAGGCTATTTTTAGTGCTTGAGGCAGAGCCTCCACTGAGCCATCCTCAGCGCCCAGGGCCAGTTGAACCAATCAAGCCATGGCTGTGGCAGGGAAGAGAGAGAGAGAGAGAGAGAAAAGGGAGGGGGAAAGGTGGAAAAACATATGGTTGCTTCTCCTTTGTGCCCTGACTGGGAATCAAACCTAGGACATCCACACATAGGACAATGCTCTACCATTGAGCCAACCAGCCAGGGCTGAATCTGACCACGTTTTACCACTAGCATTGCAGTGTTCCAGTTGTGTCTCCCATTGTCCCCCATTTTGATTATTGTGATAGCTTCACTGGTTTTCCTACTTCCACTTCAACCTCCCAGATTTTCTTCATACAGCAAGCTCAATACTCACTGCTCAGAACTCCAGGATGTCCTATTCACCTCAGATGGCCCATCAGGCACTATAAGATTTGCCCAGTGGTGGGATTCAAATAAATTAACAACTGGTTTTCTGCCCTAATGACTGTCTTAAGTATTAAAAAATGATATACTGAAAGGTAGTTTATTATTTCATGCATTTAATACTTAAATAAGAACAATAAAAGGTACACAAAACTAGATTATAAGTCAGTTTTAAAATATTAATGGAAAAACATTTACTAATACCTGACAAAAACAATAAAACTGTTTTTTAGGATATTTCCATATTGCTTCTTGATTGGTGTCCTCACTTGCAATTTTTTTCACCTATGGACGGAATGAACATTTATTTACTACTAGTGCTTAGAATACACTGTTGCGCAGATGAACGTTAAAAAAAGAGTAAAGAATGTAAATTTGTAATTTTCACATCGGGAAGCTGCTCAGGTCCCCACCTTAGAGAGAATCCTGATTACAAGTGCCATTTTAACAACCAGTTTGCTGAACTCAACAAATAATTAGGTATCGGTTCTGCCTAACTGGTATGAACCGGCGGAATCCCACCACTGGATCTGCCCTCCCACAACTTTATGGGAGGGCATTTCTCTGTCCCTTTGCTCCTGTGTGGCAGCTGTTTCTTGAACATGCTAAGCGCACTTCTGCTATAGACTGTTGAACCTGCTATTTCCTCTGCCTGGAAAGTTCTACCAGAAATATCTACTTACACACCTTTGAAATCTCTGCTCAAATGTTATTTTGTCATGGAGGACTCCGTGAACACTATATATAGAAGGTCATTTTCTCCTCACTGTCCTTATCTCTCACACACTGCTTGATTTTTAACAGAGCATTACCACCTGACATGATTTTAAACCTATTTGTTGTTTGTCTCCCTCTTCTAGGATGGACGATAACTGAGACCAAAGCTGGGTCTTTATTTCAGTCACTCATCTTTCTGCATGCAATGAGCTGGAGCTTCAATCACTCACTCTGCTTAACCAGCAGCCTGGGGCTTGGGCTCAGCTAGCCAATGATACTTGTGGAACCCAAAAAGCCATTGCAGCACCAGATTCATTCAGGTCTGCCAGACACGTATGGGTGACAGTGAGATGACAACATCAAGTATACCACCAGCAGGAGTGCCAGCAGCCAATCAGGAACCTCTTCTCTAGCCTTCCTGGTGACAGTCAGGTTTAGGGAAAGAGACCCCACTGATCGATGCACATACTATCCTTGCTCAGAAAGTCCATGTCCCATAATATTTGTTTTATTTGTCCCACAAGAAAGCCACAAGAAAAAGTACACCCATTACAAGAGCAATGCCCTCAGGGAAGCCAAAGCCATGGCTGTTCACTAGATACTTATGGTACACGGTTGTCCTCCAGGCATCATTTTTGCCAAAATGTTGACTAGTAACATAGTTGGCATTTTATAACTTAACGGTTAACAGTGACAGATGGTTAATCCAAGGTGATTTCCTCCTATAACAGGAGCAAGATTTATTTAAAAAAATGTTTTGTACTGTGATGCATAATAGGCATCCAAAATGCATTTGCTATATGAACAAATAAATGAATTAATCAATGAATCAATGAATTAGTGAGCATAATACCAAAGGAAAAAACTTCAAGACATAATTAAGAAAATTAAAGTAAAACTACAGACTGGAAAAACATTTGCAAAACATATATCTGATAAAGACTTATGTCCAGAATATAGAAATAACTTCTACAACTCAATAATAAGGAGAAAAAAACAACAACAAATAAGTACATAAGATTATCAGCCACGCAAATTTACCCACAAGATAATTTCATACACTAATTAAAATAGCAAAATTTTAAAAGCCTGATAATTTTAAGTTTTAGTAAGTATGTGAAAAAACTATAACACTCATACATTGCTGATAAGAATGCAAAAAAAGTACAGCCACTTTGCAACATATTTGGCAGTTTCTAATCAAGTTAAAGATACATTTACCATATGACCCAATAAACTCACTCCTAGTTTTTTAAGTGATATAGAAATATTTGTTTATACAAACACTTATGTGCAAATGTTCATCGCAACTTTATACATAATACTCTCAATAACTTCAAACTAAAAGGTACCCAAATGTCTATCTATTGGTGACTGGATAAACGAATGAGATAAACCCATATAATGGAGTATTACTCAGCAATAAAAGAAGCAAACTATAGACGGCTTTTAACAACCTGAATAAATCTCAAAAATATAATGTAAATAAAATACGCCAGACACCTAAGACTTCATACTCCATGATTTCATTTTTATAACATTTTGCAAAAAGCACCACTGTAGTGATAATAAGCAGATCAATAGTTATCTGGGTTTGGGGTGGTGGGTGAGGATGAACTATGAAGAGGCTCAAGGGAACTCTTTATGGTGATGGAAATTCGTTGTTTAGTCATTTAAAACTATAAAGCAGACTTTAAGATGGTGTGGGAAGTAAGAAGATAAAAGAGTATTCTTCCTTAGTAGGTAATAATCTGTGTATCAAATAATATAAATTGTAGTAAACTTTAAATAAAGTATTGAACACTCTGGTCACAGGAATTTTGCTAGAATGAATAGTTTTGTCCAATAATAGCTTTCACTCTACTGTCCCACTAATTTTCACTCATTAAAAATATGGACTTTTATACAGTGTAAAGAAAGGAAAGAAGAAAATCTGAATTATTTACACTTTACTTTCTGGTGATCAAATAATTGCCTAATTACTTCAAAGAGGAAACACTCATTTCTCCCTATGCATTATGAACTAAGAAATATAGTCTCACACAATTTCCCCTAATTTTAATATTTCTGAGTAAAGTTATATCACTTATTTCTGAGTAAAGATAGTCAAGTAATTTTAATCCAATGATATATTCTTTAGAAATGGAGGCATCCAAATATGCATTCAACAGTCATAGTAGAATTAAGATTTTTCCCATCCATAAATTTTATTTTAATTGTATTTAATTTATATCACCTGACATCTGGTTTCTCAGAAAGGAGATGCAATAAAAAGTTTTACTCTTTCCATCTTTTTGAGCATATTGTTTTCTTACTTACAATCAATATTTACTGCATAGTAATACAGTAAAAAGCGGTGACGAGAAATGGGGGAGGCTTTGTCAGGCATAAGCATTTGCACTGATAACCACTCTGTACTATACACACTAAATATGCTAGTTTGCCTCAGAGAAAACTAAAATTAGATGCATAGTAAAAACACATTTTAAAATTTTGCCTAAATAATCATCTGATTTCTTAATTACTAAATCTAGAACTATACTCTTAATCAAGTTAAATCTCCATACATTTTTTAATTATTAAAGAATACCATAATAGAGAAAAGTACACTAATCATAAGTGTCCAGATGGACGGATTTTCAGACACTAACTGTACTTAAGACTAGCACCAAGATCAAGAAACATTACACTACTGGTGCCCAGAGTCTTTCTCCAACCCCTCCAAGTCACTACTCCTTTCCAGGAGGAAACCACTCTTCCTGAGTTCCTGCAGCACACATTAGCTTTTCTTGCTTTTAAACTTCACACAAGCAAAATCACCTAATACCCATTCTTTCGTGTACATCTTCTTTTACTCGATACTATGTTTTTAATATTCATTCAAGCTGTACTTTGCTTCTTTTTATCGTTTTTACAGTCCACTATGGAAAAAGAGCACAATTTATTCATTCTGCTGTTGATGGTCATTTGAGTAGTTTTAGTTTTGTGCAATTATAAATAGCACCACTAGGAACGTTCTTTTTCTACATGAAGTTCTGTTGGTATGCAAAGAATTGCTAGGTCATAAGGTAGTACATGTTCAGTTTCAGTAAATACCACCAAAGAGTTCTCAAGGTGACCATCAATTTATATTCCCACCAGCAGTGTATAAAATAATCTAGTTGTTCCATAACCTTACCAATGTGTTTTCTGCCTCCAAAATTTTAGACATTCCAGTAGATGAGCTTTACTGAATTGTGGTTTTAATGTGTATTTTTCTGTATCTAATAAAGTTGAGTACATATTTTCTAAGTTCATTGGCCATTTGGGTATCCTTATTCATGAAATACAAGTCCAGATTTTTTCTTCATTTTATTTTGGGGTTACTTTCCTTATCTCCTTTTTCCAACATATTGATTGTAGCAGTCCTTTGTTGTATATATGTACTAAAACATCGTATCCTTCTTTCCATAAGATTTTATGTAGCAAAAGAATTTTCAGAAAACCTTATTTCTCGTATGTTAGAATACCACTCTATGGTTATATAAATAGCTCGTTACTTAACAGCTATTAGTTCAGCTCTGATATTGCAGTCCAAAAGCAGTCATAAACAGACAATATGTAAACAAATGTAGTGGTCTAGATTTGGCCTCTTGCTGGTCACATTTAGTCAACAGAGCAAGGCAAGATAGGGGAGAAAGAGGACTAAGGCGGTAGATATAATCTCGAATATTTCCATATACATTGACCAAGTGTTCCAGTTAAAATTCTTTCTCTGTTCTAGGGAAACCACACAAGAAACAGGATAGTAAGATTGTATTAAAAAAGAACAAACATTAGTAATACACTTTAAATATAAGTCCCAGGAAAGTTAAAAGCAAAAGGATGGAAAATCATTCCATGCAAACACCAACAAAAAGAAAGTTTGCTGAACTATACTAATAACAGACAAGGTAGACAAAAATTATTCCTAATGCCCTGGCCAGTTGGCTCAGTGGTAGAGTGTCGGCCTGGTGTGCAGGAATCCTGGGTTTGATTCCTGGCCAGGGCACACAGGAGAAGTGCCCATCTGCTTCTCCACCCCTCCCCCTCTCCTTCCTCTCTGTCTCTCTCTTCCCCTCCTGCAGCCAAGGCTCCATTGGAGCAAAGTTGGCCCAGGCGCTGAGGATGGCTCCATGGCCTCTGTCTCAGGTGCTAGAATGGCTCTGGTCACAACAGAGCAACGCCCAGATGGGCAGAGCATTGCCGGGTGGATCCTGGTCGGGTGCATGTGGGAGTCTGTCTGACTACCTCCCCGTTTCCAACTTCAGAAAAATACAAAAAAAAAAAAAAAATTATTCCTAAAAATAAAGAAGGGCATTGCAAATGGTGAAAAATACAGTCCACCAGAAATATATAACACTCCTAAATTTGTATGCATAGTCTTCAAACATGTAAAACAAAACTGACAGAAACAAAATAGGCAAAAGTAAGATTATGGAATTTAATATACCCAACTCAATAACTGATAAAACAGACAAAACAATCAACAGACATGTAGAAATCTGGAACAACTGATTAACTTTACCACATATGGGTAAAACACACTGCTAAACTATAGCACTCACCATCAGTGTTACAGTAATATAATGTTATAGTAATTAAATATGAAGAAATATAGAAAAATATGAGAGATATATAGAAATAAATTAGGATATGATATTAAAAGCCATTAAAGCAAGTAAATAAGGCTACGCTGCCTGGATAGGAAATAATCTAGTGTGCAGGGATATGATAGGCAGACTGCCTTTCGCGCAGGGCCCGGATAGTGTGTGTGTAAAGTTATATATAGATAAAAAGTGGCTTGAGGTCATAACTCTGTGGGTTAACATAAACAAGAAGCTTCCCTAGTAACACCTTAAAAGTGGCTTGATGTGACATTTTGGTAGATTAACATAAAAAGGACTCCCTATGAGGAACTCCCAAAAAGGTGGTTTGAGGTGATAATCCTGTAGATTGACACCTGTTAGAGGCACTGGCCAGAAAAGATCCTAAAGCTAAGAGGCCCCCCTGCTGCGGTAGTCACCCAGCCTTCAACGTTGAACGTGGACTGTCTCCACTCAGCTTTGACCAAAGACAGCTGAGAGGAGCACGCCGACGGGGCCCCCATAAGCTGTACCCAGGTACACCAAAAGTATTTGTGAGTAATAAATTGCCTGGGCGATTCTTGCAACTAACTTGAGTGTCGGTCATTTCTTTCTTCCAGTGGTAGTTGGTCTCAATACTGATAAGTAGCATCCTCAAAGCCATCTCAAGAGTAGTCTCAAGAGGCCGCCAGCCCTACTGATAAGCAGGAGTGTCCCACTGCATGGGGAAGTTGAATCAGGGATGGCTGATCCACGTAGAGCTCGGGCTCTACTGGGACAATCTGTATTATACAATACAGATACTATTCAAGTTCACATGGAACACTTAAAATGGAAGAGTTGTGACTTTCTTTACCGTCCAGACATCATATATGTATCTGGACGGTAAAGAAAGTCACAACTTTTCCAAGTGTAAAAGTATCTTCTCTGGTAACAGTGGAATTAAGTTAGAAATGAGTAACAAAAATATGATGAGAAAATCCCTACGTAATAGAAACATTTGTAATTAGAATGTATTTCTTTTACGTAATTAGAAACATTTGTAATTAGAAAGTAAGTAATGTATTTCTTTTCTTCCTTTAGATAGAAGCTGTTTTTTCCCCATCACCCTTATTTCTATTTTCTTTATAGAGAACAGCTTCAGACCACTCAGTGGTGACCTACCCATTAGCTGCCGCCCAGTCTTCAGTGGCAGGCTGAGCACTCGTCTTCAGAAGGGAACTGCCCACAAAGCAGCAGGGCACCCGTGTGCCTACAGCCCAGTCCACAGCCTCGGCTGGAATAGCAGTAAATTCAGGAGCTAGAGCAGTCCCTGTACCCTGGAATTTCTCCCAGGTCACAGCCTTTCAGCAGCAGCCTGCCCTTCCTTTTCGGTTTCTTCGGGATTTTCGTGGATGTAGAAAGGAGGCGTGACTTCCTGTGCGTGTTCGTGCGAGACCTTGGCGTTTGTGGGCGGAAGTTCGGGGACCTGCTTCCACACCTCAGATGTATGGCCATGTCCGCTTAGTGCAGAGGAGAAGCTGTGTAACACAGATCAATGCTAGGCCTCTGTGAGAGGCTGGTGTCAGCCCTGGGATTAGGGAACAAGGGAAGTTGAAGCTCCTGCAAGGCTGCTGGGATCTGCTTAGTGGAGGCGTCAGGAGTGAAGTGACCAGCAATAGCAGTAGGTCCGGTGGCAGCAGCCAACTGCACACAGCTTGCTGGCCAGCCTTCCTGCAGAACATGACACTGACATCAGCCAGGTTTTCAAGAGCAACGACGGCACAAGCCATCATTTATGAGGTAGATGCCATCATTTTTCCTTTTATAAATGCACTGTTCCATTCGACAGTCCAGGTCAGTGCCACTGAAGTGGGTTTCTGCTGTAAGGAATTAGAGGACATCCTTCTCTCGTTTGTAGGACATCAGGGCTCCGGAAATTGTGAGTTTCCCTTTAAGTTATGAAGGAAACCCAGAACAATGTCATATGAACTCTTCTCTGGTAGAGCAGGAAAAGCAGTAATACATTTCTAAATAACCCATGTGTCAAAGGTGGAATCACAATAAAAGTTAAAAATATTTACAAATAAAGTATAATAAAAATGTGTCATCAAAATCTGGGTGTTTCAACTACATCAGTGATCAGAGGGAAATTTATAATCTTAAGTGCATATAGTAGAAGAGGAAAAGTCTAAAATTTTATTATGTAAGGCAGCTATTGCAAAAATTAGAATAAAAATAGAAAAACAAAAAAATGTAGAAGGAAACATTGAGAACAAATATTAATGAAATTTTAAATAAACATATACTAGAGAAAATCAGTACTACTAATAGTGATAAATATCTAGCATGAAGCAAACTGGAGAAGATAAAAGTCATCAACATCAAATTCCCACAGATACTGTTTAGAAAAAGATAATGTACAAATTTATGTCAATAAATTTGAAAACAGGCAAAATACATAAACTGTAGAGGAGAAAACAGAAAATCTAAAATAGTCTATTTTCTGTTAGACATTTAAATAAAATAGCCCTGGCTGGATAGCTCAGTTGGTTAGAGTGTTGCACTGAAGTGCAGAGGTTGCCAGCTCAATCCCCATCAGGGCACATACAGGAACAGATCGATGTTCCTCTCTCTCTCTCTCTCCCTCACCTTCCCTTCTTCTCTCATTAAAATGAATAAATAAAAATTAAAAAAATAAAACAGAAGCAACAAAAACCTCCACAAAAACAATTCCAGGCCCAGAAGGGCTCACTAAAAAAATATTTCAGATACTGAAGTTAGGCTCATTAACATCTTAAATAAAATCTTCTCTAGAGAAAAAAAAGAAAAATATCTAATTAATTTTGTGGCCAGTGTAACACTGATACCAAACTTATCCAGGTTATTTCAAAAAAGAAAACTTAAAGTCCAGTTTGTCTCATGTGCGCAGCTGTAGACACCCTCAAGAACAGAATCCTGCCAGGAACAGCACGCTTCTGTACTGCAGGGCTTGGCTTACACTGACATTGGCCTGTGTTTTTGATTTCCACATGTCTTCTATTTGATTTTCTACTTCATGTCAGTTCGCCTGTGCTACCATTAACTCTGTTTTCACATATTTCACTAAAGAAGATTCAAACCATCGCTTGTTGGCCTTTTGGCTAAAATCAAGGCGATTCATACCATTACATTGGAAAACCATTGGGTATTACTTTGAAAGGCAGAATATTTGCACACAGTGCAACCCAGCAATTTCACTCCTAGGCATACCATGGAGAAAATTTGTACCTATGTACCAGAAGTAATTGGAAGAAAACTCATGGCAGCACATATTGTGGTATTTTTTTCTATTATAAAAAATATAATTGATTAATAAATTATGGTGGTTAATATAATCAAGTATATAATCATGAAAATATAATAACACATGACCACCTCCTAGGTAAATTGTGGATGCTTAATATGTGCATATACCTGTTGAATGCATATATATCAATATTTGTGCATTCAACAATTTAAAAACTTAACAGAATGGAAAATCACAAATTAGGATCTTGATTAGTGATGATCTGGTCAAGAAGCAGGAAAATGAGATGAGAAGGGAATACAAAAGTAGAAGCAAATAACATTTTATTTTTTGGTTGGGTGATAGCTTCATGGGTGTTCATTATATTATTGTTTTATAATGTGTATACATTATGCATATAGTATATTCATTATATCTACACAAAATTACCAAGTCTTTGTTAGAAATGATAATAAATTGGGGATAAAAGTTTTGCAGAGGTAAGTGATGATTCCTTTGCTATGGAGTACAGAGGCACCTACTTTCTGTGTCTAATCAGATGCTTTGTCCTATATTTGAGCTAATGGATGAGGGTCATCCAAGTGCTTTAAACCTACCAGCTGCTGCTTCTTCCTTTGGCTGATAGTGTACTTCCAAAAGGACAGAAAAAATTTACAGAACTTGTTGAGCTCTTGGCAAACCTCTACGAACAGACGATGTCATAGGCTAGTGGACATGGCTATGGATGGACAGTTTTGGATTCAGACATCAAGCTCTACTCTAGTCAGCTGTGATTGAGCTGGAGAAGCCTGTGTATGTGGCAGGCATTCTGGGGCATCTCTAGAAGAGAGAATATGGCCGGCTAGCTGCTTGTTTGGTTTATCTCAGCCAACAAATACGAAAGTACAAAGTTCTAAATAGCCTGCCCTTTTCATAGAGGGCAGCTTGAATCTCAGTATCATGTTTCTGCATTTTAGGGCTCCCACTCACTTTGAAAACATTTCTTACAAATACAAAAGTTTTCCGGCCTTAAAATTTTATGGTACCTGAAAGCCAGAGTTTGCTGATGTAACATTTGGTTGTTTTTTTCTCAGACGACTATAGATAGTTTAATCTGCAACTGCCACTGGTACCTTGCTTAGTCAAAATTCTACTTTGACTTTAGGATAAAATGGCTCACATGTAATTAAATAAACTTTAGTCCCAACAGTAATTTATTTAAAATTTAACAGAACTTACTTTTTGTAGAAAAAGCAACTTAAGAAAGCCATTTTGGCCCTGGCCGGTTTGCTCAGTGGTAGAGCGTCGGCCTGGCATGTGGAAGTCCCAGGTTTGATTCCCGGCCAGGGCACACAGGAGAGGTGCCCATCTGCTTCTCCACCCCTCCCCCTCTCCTTCCGCTCTGTCTCTCTCTTCCCCTCCTGCAGCCAAGGCTCCATTGGAGCAAAGATGGCCCGGGCACTGGGGATGGCTCCATGGCCTCTGCCTCAGGCGCTAGAATGGCTCTGGTTGCAACAGAGCGACGCCCCAGATGGGCAGAGCATCGCCCCCTGGTGGGCGTGCCGGGTGGATCCTGCATGCGGGAGTCTGACTGCCTCCCTGTTTCCAGCTTCAGAAAAATACAAAAAAATAAAGAAAGAAAGAAAGAAAGAAAGCCATTTCGCATTGCTTTTGCTCAGCAAATTATTGTGTTACAGGTTTTGCATTGGCTGGAGAAAACACCTTAAAAAAATAGAGAAAGAAAAGCATTAATTTTTCTTTTTTTTTTTTGTCTATATACTGAATATTCTAGGGTAAAAGCATCTAAGCTATTCAAGGAAAAAGTAGGCAGCTTAATTCAACAAATCCTTATTTACTTCTGAAAGTCTATACAGTCTAAATATTGTAATTAAGAATAAAAAAAAAGTCTCATAGGTGTTTAAAATGCCCTGGATGATTTAAACTTTTAGGATTTTTAAAATTTCAAGCTTCTAGATAAATAGTAATTAGAATAAGCTGTGACAGAAAATAATTTGACTTTGGGTGATGGACACACAATGAAATCAACAATTTAAATGGTATAGGGATGTTCACCTGAAATCTATGTACTCTTATTGATCAATGTCACCCCATTACATTTAATTTCAAAATACAAAATTAAAAGTAAAAAGAATAAGCTGTACTTATCGCTTGGCAAAATATTTTAACCTCAACTGGCTTTACCTAATGATAGATCTTTTACAATATTGCAGTTGACTTAAAATCTGCATGCAGTGTGGGCCATTGCTAAAAGTTGGAGTCACTTTAACACTTTATTGAAGATGTAACTTTAAGCTTTTACCTTTGAAAGGGTTAAAGTCTTCTTTAAGAAGAAACATGTAGTGTATAAAATATGATGCTAAGCAGTTAACTGTTTCAGCTTAGGCATGAAGAGTAGCTGCAGTTTAGAATGATGTCACCAATGAAGCAAATTGTTAGCTATGTGTGTATACTAGTGGTTGAGGCCAGGCAGGTTTGCCTTGAATTCCGACAGATGGTAGAAGAACTGCGGAGCCAGACAGCATTATTTATTGGAAGCTCACAAAGACAGGTGAGCAAATAAACAAAAGAAAACCTGCTTTTCACAGTGGAGGGCAAGGGATCAGGAAAACTCTCTCATGGTGGTGGCCGCTGAGCGAATCTGGGAACTGCACCTCTGCAGTGTCAGGAGAGCAATATGGGAGAATCGCCCCAGAGGGAAAGCATCCGTAGTGTTACCTAGACTATACACACGTGGTGCTGCCATGTGCTCACACGCTAATCAGGCAAAGTGCTTGTAGCCTGTACAAACCCAACACAGCCGTTTTCACCACACTATGTAATACAACCTCTGAAGTGTACACCCTCACTCAGGATGGAGGTAATAGACATGCTGTGAGTCTTCACTAGGGTCTCCTTAAGGATGCTTTAGGCTATCCTTATGTGCTTTTATGCTAAATAAGGTAACTGACTTTTTTTTTATATAACAGTGCAATGTTCAGAATCGAGGCAGGGTTATGGTCTCCAGATGCATAAGGGTAGAATTTTTTAAAATTTGGCAGCAAACTTCATCTGTACAATGTATATTGACCCTGTGATTTGTGTGTGTGAAAGTTTAGGTCTTTTGGATTCTTTTTTTGTACTAAGTTTTATAATTTTGTGAAAGTTACCAGAACATAAAGATCTTTAACTATCCTGACCTGTGGTGGCACAGTGGATAAAGCACCAATCTCAAATGTTGAGGTCGCCAGTTAGAAACTCTGGGCTTGCCTGGTTAAGGCACATATGAGAGTTGATGCTTCCCCCCTTCTCTCTCTCTCTCCGTCCCTCCGTCCCTCCGTCCCTCCGTCCCTCCCTCCCCTCTCTAAAATGAATAAATAAAGTCTTAAAATTTCTTTAAAAAAAGATCTTTAACTTATAGACTGGACTGGCATTAACAGTAGCATGCATCATTGAAGTTTACACATATTTAGGTGAAAGAATTCGCCTGACCTTTTTTGATTCAACTGCTAAGGTTGAATCATTCTGGTTAAGATCTGCTTAGTCATATGCCTTTATGTTTTGTCTTATGACAATAACCAGAAGTTGGGGTAGCCCCAGGGGTCCCTCTGGATCTTCCAGAGGCATGGAGATGAGCCTGAGCATTGTTATACATTGTGCAACCTAAACACACATGTGTATAAATTGTCTCATACTTATCAGAACCAGACTAAAGCAGTGTACCAGAAATGATTTCCCTGTTTTTAAAAATATTCTAATAATGCCTGACCAGGTGGTGGCGCAGTGGATAGAGTATCGGCCTAGGATGCAAAGGTCCCAGGTTCAAAACTCTGAGGTTGTGGGCTTGAGCGTGGGCTCACTAGCTTGAACGTGGGGTTGCTGGCTTGAGTGTGGGATCATAGTCATGACCTCATGGTCACTGGCTTGAGCCCAAAGGTCACTGACTTGAACCCAGGTTGCTGACTTGAAGGCCAAGGTTGCTGGCTTGAGCAAGGGGTCACTGGTTCAGCTGGAGCCCCCAGTCAAAGCACATATGAGAAAGCAATCAATGAATAACTAAGGTGTTGCAACAAAGAATTGATGCTTCTCATATCTCCCTTCCTGTCTGCTGTCCTTATCTATCCCTCTCTCTGTCTTTCTCTAACTTAAAAAAAAATCCTAATAAACCCCAGTAAAGGGCATTCAAAAGTTTGGTGGCTTTTGATAAAATAGACCAAGTTGCTTAAGGACTTTTTAACTGAACTATTTAAATACTATAAAAAGGGTTATTAGGAGGTAACATCAGGGCTAGGGATAGCTGCAAAAGCTGTAAATGTTAATAAGGGCTTGAATGGAACCTCTGGCCGAGCAAGTCCATAGAATTCTAATGAGCTGTGATTATATGGCAGTGCCACTTGGAGGGCATTCTAGGGCATATTGAACTGTAAAGGAAAAAAGCATAAAGAATTTTCTTCCTACAGCTTACATTGAGAGTGTAATGATGAAAGACTCCATGAGAAATCCATGTTTGAGCTTCTTTTTTAGTTTTTATCAGATATACCATGAAAAACCATCTTTCTGTTTGCAAGGTGGGGCTATTTGATAAGTACAGTAGACCCTCTTATCCATGGTTTTGCTTTCTTGGTCCCTGTTACCAGCAGTCAACTACAGGCCAAAAATATTAAGTGGAAAATTTTATTAAAAGAATTAAGTTTTAAATAGCACACCATTCTGAGCAGTGTGATGAAATCTTGCCATGTCTGCTCCATCCCACCCAATGTGACTGATCCCTCTGTCCAGTGTCTCTATGCTGTAGGCAGTCTGGCCTGTTTGTCACTCACCAACCATCTGTTATCAGGTTGTGGGGCAGCTGTGTTAGGCTTGCTTTCTGGTATATCAGCTGCAAGCACTTTGCTTGACTGGCGTGTGAGCAGTAGCTGTGTCACTTGTGTATGACCTATATAAGGCAATGGGTGCTCGAGAAAGATGGGAGACTGGGGATGGTGGATCGCCTGCCCGCCACTGTGACGGACTATTCTTGCTGTTTGTTTGCCTGGAAGCGGTTTTCCCCTGCCTGTGTGCTTGTCCGCCATTGTGAGACTTTGTTAAACTGAATGGCCCAATGCTTTCCAGCTCCGCAGTTTCTCTACCGTCTGCCTGAATCCAACGTGGACCTGCCTGGCCTCGGGCACCAGCATTACACAGGTCAGCTGTGGCCACGCTGCAGTGCTTGTGTTCAAGTAACCCTTATAGTAACCTGGCTCAATTGCTATGCTAGTCAGCTTACTTTATCTTGTCATGTAGCTGTTGTATCATCTCATATCATCACATGAAGGGTGAGTACCGTATAACAGGCTCTTGAAAAATGGCATATCATTCAGTGTTGATTCATTATAATGTTGAGAGAAAAAAATGGATTCTTGGCCCAACCACTGCCTGTGTGGAGTGTGGACGTTCTTCCCCTGTCTGCGGGGTTCTTTCCAGGGACTCTGGTTTCCTCCTACATCTTAAAGGCGTGCGCATGAGTGGGCTGGCGTGTCAGCATTGTCCCCGTCTGTGTGCTGCGTGTGGGTGTTAGTGATGCACCCTGTGGTAGACGGGTGCCCTGCCCTGGGTGGTCCTGTCTGGTGCCCTGAGCTGCTGGGTGAGGCTGCTGCCACTAGTGACCCTGAACTGGAACGAGCAGGTTTGGAAAATAATTTGTCTACTCGTTTTTATTTATTTTTCTTAAATATATGCATAACTCACTGTTATTTCAATGTTTAATATTTGGGACTTTATTTCCAACTTCGGCAATGTTTTTGTGACTGGAAATAGAACTAAATTCTATATCAATTAGACTGTGGTACAATTGGTGTCATTATATGTCATTTCCCTTAATGTAACAATTTCCAAGAACCTATCCATAACATTAATTCAGGACTTACTGTACAAGAAGATATTTTAAGAAAAAGAGAGACCACATTCACATAACTTTTATTATAGTATATTGTTATAATTGTTCTATTTTATTATTGTTTTTTGTTTTTAATCTCTTACCATGCCTAATTTACAAATCAAACTATCATAGGTATGTATATATAAAAATATAGCATTCATGGTGTTTGGTGCTATCCATGGTTTCAGTCATCTGCTAAGTGTCTTGACATGTATCCCCTGTGAATAAAAAGGAGAGAACAGGCCTAACTTCCTCACCGTTTATTCTACTGCTTTTGCCTAGGTCTCCTGAGAGAAAAACCTGGAATTCTGTTCTTCACTTCCAGATCAAATTTCCAAGTCCTCTGTCTCACTTAAAAGACACTGGATTTCTTGCCTCATCTCCATCCCCACCCTCACTCCCCTAGTTCCAGCCCGTGGTGTATTGTGGTCTATCGCAAGTACTGTTGCAGTGGCTCCTAGGGGGTCTCCTGGCCTCAAGTACTGACACCCTTTCATTTACCCATCCCTCTTTTCTAACTGCCATGTTCAATACATATAAGTTATGATATAGTACTTGATCAAAGTTTCTCAGGGTTTTGTGGGTTTTTTGTTTCTTTTTGCATTTGCAGATTCAATTTTAAGTCTTTCTCAGGAATCCATTGGCCCTTATCAATATGGCTCTGCTGAGCTTTCTTGTTTCATCTCACGCCACTCCCTTTTTTGAATATAATTCATCTTTACTAACCCAGCTATATTTCTGAATTCACCATGCCCTCTCACACTCCTGTGCCCTTCGGTATGCTCTTTTCTGCCGAGAATGCCCTCTCTCTAGGTGGATCCTGTTGACCTGGAAATTTCCTGTTAATGCTTCAAATCTCAATCCAAACACTATCATCTGCGTGTAGCTGTCAATGTTACTACCTTTATAGCAATCATTATATTCATCCAACAATCAATATATATTTACTGAGCATATACTGTATGCCTGGCAGTATTTTAGATACTAGAAATAGAAAATTACATTAAAATATCAAAAGTTTCTGCTCTTGAGGAGACGAATTATACTGCGATTGTTAATTTGATCTCTGTCTTGCCAATGGTCAGTATAAAATTTGAGAGCAGAGCCTTGATGTTAATTACGTTTATATCCTTTGCACCAAGCACAGAGTCTGGTCTATAGCAGGAACTGAACAACAATCTATAATTAATATGCAACCTTATATTAATTTCCAAAGGATAACTTGAATCAAGGAGAAATTTACTACATGTCAAAGGACAGACTCCTTTTCCGAATTGTTGTTTTGTTTTACCTTGAAGATGAAGGTAATGCAATCCAATGATCTTGTACCCTAAAGCAATCTCTATTTGATGTTTCTTTCTTTGCATTTGTCATTTTATCTCCTCTTCTGGTTAATTCAGAAAGTATGATGCTATTTCTTAGAAGAAGTGTAACTTTTAAGCAGATATGGTCCTAGGAAAATTGAGAGGGAACAAAGATTCCATCTTGACTAACTTCAAACCTTCTCTCCTTTATTCCAGGCAAGTCCTCTTTTAGACACTCAATACATCCCATTCTTCATAGCCAAACTTTCCTTCAGGGAAGGCTCTGACATTGTGATATCAGGTGGCTATTTACATCTGAGTTAGAACATGTGAACATATGAAAGTATATTATCTTTTCCACCAAATCTGTGTTTATTCTAGTAGACAAATGGAAAGCTGTGATTCTAAGAGAATTTTAAGTAATGAGATACATTTTGATAATAAGACTTCTCCCTACCTCCCTGAAACCATAAAAGATAAATATTGTACTTATGTGCATATTCTTCTGTTTGTTTTTAGTGGTCACCCTTGGCAAACTCAAATATGAATTAATGGTTGGTAGTTCTTAAAACTAAGGAACTAAAAAAGCATGCTCCATCCTAACTTGGAAACACACAGACATACACACATGTAGACTGGAGGTTGGGATGGCATCAGCATATAGCCACTTGAGAGAGAGGCTGGGCAGTGGCACTGAAAAATTGTTCTTATAACGCTGTCTTTCTGAGGAAGATATACACAGGTTTGATTCACTGAAATGGTCCTAAATATCTTTAGAGGAGAAAGAGTCTCTTCTTGAACAGAACTACTGTGGATTTTGTTGTTTTGGAGTTTTAGGCTGTAATGGTTCTAATTCAGAGCAGAATTACTTGGAGGAAATGGCCATAAAATTCTTTCAGTTTTTTTTTCTTACTAATGTTGTTTTAGTATGTTTAATTCACTGAACTGCAGCTTATAACCAAAACCATTCCAGAGCTCCTACCACATAAAACAATAGCTATTAAAATCCTTACCTGTAGAGTTCCTGATAAAGCTTTCTTTTCTGTCTCTGTTAGAAATACTTTTTATTCTTTGGGTTCTTTATGTCTTATTGATCAAGTACACTGATTTCAAATATTGAAAATTACACAAAAATGTGTCTTGATTGACCTGGTGCAACTGTCTCATAGTCGTTACATGGAGAGGATTATTTCAGTATTCTGTGACCTAAAAACGAATTGAATTCAGTCATTTACTCCACTAAGATATATTGGGCACCCTCAGGTAGCTTCTAGAGATTCAGTGGTAAACAAAACAATCCCTTTCCTATTCTCTTGGAGCTTACAGGGAGAAGGCAGATGGATGTAAGAAAAACAAAAATAAAACCTCACAAACACATAAACACATTTGGTAAATGCTTTGAAGAAGATACAAAAGTAAAAGGATTATAGTTAATTCTAATTTATACTGGGATCATATAAATACAATCAAGGAAACCTTAACTGGAAACTCCCAACTGACTTCCTGTCACATTTACAATCAAGTTTGAAGTGCTTACCAGCATGTACAAAGCCCCGCATGGCTTTGTAGCCCACCTGTCCAGACTCCATTGGCAACTGCTTTTCCCCTCCCTCACACACTAGTCACATGGTCTTCTTGCCATTGCTCACTATTCAGAGCTTGTTTCTGCTTCAGGGCTGATGCTCTTGTACTTCACTTTTCTTGGAGTGCTCTTCCCCTAACTTTCTCATGACTGGTTTCTTGACAGTCAGGCCTCAGCACAATAGGACCTCTTCTGGAAGTCCTTCTCTGATTATCCAATTTAAATAGCCCCTTACTTCCACCTTTTCATTATTACGTTACCTGTTCAATCTTCTCCATTGTTCTTAGAGCTATTTGACATTCCTGTGTGTGTGGTATGTGCGTTTCTTTATTTACTTGCTTATTTCTGTCTCTCTCACTGGAAGGGAGTGTCCTTGAGGCCACGTGTGAGAACACAACACTGACCCCAGATCCTAGAATAATATTTGGCATGTGAAAGTGTTTATTATTCTGTATAGAACCATCTCTGAGTCAATATGCTAAATGTAGCCAAATGCATTACAATGCTTTCTTGAAGTTTGCTGTCCAGCTTGAATCAATAACCATGTAGGAGATTCAGCTTTGATTGATATCTATTGAGAATTTCTTGGCCAATCACATACACACATTTCAAGAAGATAAAATTGAGTGTAGAATCACGAGACAATGTCACAAGACACTTGGGGGAAAAGAAAATCTCCAAAACAGCAGAGTTATACGTTGTTTGAGACATTCATTCAAAGTGTGTTTTTCAAAAAGAACACGTATTCTCACTCTAAAATACTTGCACATGGCCCATTTTCAAGTTCTAGTCTGTTGTCCTCAGAATAGAGAAAGGCATTGCTTCAAAACTTAATCTTAAAATACAGAGAAATGTCTTATTAAGAAATTCCTGGTGTTCAACACTCAACCAGGACAAAATATTTCCTCTGAATAATTGCTTCATTCTTTATGTAATGGTTGATTTTAAAAGGAACAACAACAAATGTTGCCTTTTTATTGCAAAGGCATTTGTGTTAGTGGTGGTTTCCTTAATTTAATATTATATAAAAGTAGCTAAAGTACATGTTCTAACATTTTTCTGGAATGTCAGCACACCCGCAGTGGGCCTGTAACTTACTGGAATCAAAACAGAGAAACTAATTTTGGAAGAGTAATCTCAGTTCTCTCATAGACCCTTACTGCTCTACTTCATCCTAACACTGCATTTTTAAAGACTGAAGAAGGGAGAGTGCGCTAACTTCTACAGAAAGAGCAAACAGCAGTATCAAAATCAAATAAGAATAGAAGAGGAAGGAGAAAAAACAAACGTCTACAATTCAAAGTCTATACAACTTGATGAGACATATGACTAACTGGTAGAAGGGACTTTTGGGTCCAAGAGAGTTCAAATTTATTGACACCTCCCCCTTTTCAAAGGGAGAACTGGAAATAGCCATTTGATGTCCTGTGGAGGAAGAGCTCCCCTCCCACAGGTCCCCATGCTTAGTGTACTATACCACAGAGATGGCCCAGCTGGGACAATGCCAGTTTATGAGAGTGTCAATGGAGCAGGCCTGGGGCCCCTCCAAAGACCACCCTTACTCATTATGCAGGGTAGCGTCCTGCTTTGTCTTGGTCAGCTGTGACACGGACAGATATTTTATTCTTCTTTCAAAATAAGATTTTTTCCCCCCAGTGACAACTGAGAGTGTTTTCAGCGGAACAGGGGTGTAATGGGGGATCTTTCTCCTATTTCCCCATGGACCATCCGTCTCCTATCTATTCCTAACAGTTCTGGTTCATCGAGTTCCAGAGGGATACTGACCCTGCCTTTCTTCTTCTTCTTCTTCTTCTTCTTCTTCTTCTTCTTCTTCTTCTTCTTCTTCTTCTTCTTCTTCTTCTTCTTCTTCTTCTTCTTCTTCCTTCTTCTTCTTCTTCTTCTTCTTCTTCTTCTTCTTCTTCTTCTTCTTCTTCTTCTTCTTTCTTCTTCTTCTTCTTCTTCTTCTTCTTCTTCTTCTTCTTCTTCTTCTTCTTCTTCTTCTTCTTCTTCTTCTTCTCCTTCTTCTCCTTCTCCTTCTCCTTCTCCTTCTCCTTCTCCTTCTCCTTCTGCTTCTCCTCCTCCTCCTCCTCCTTCTCCTCCTCCTTCTCCTCCTCCTTCTTCTCCTCCTTCTTCTCCTCCTTCTTCTCCCTCTTCTTCTCCCTCTTCTTCTTCCTCTTCTTCTTCTTCTTCTTCTTCAGTTTACAGAAGACAAGTATCTTAGTGACAGAATACTTTTGATTGCTATGAGAGACTAAGCATATATGGGAAATTCTTCTCAAGTCTCAATATATAAAAATTATAAATATAACAACAACAAACCCCCCTCAAACCCTTAAACATATACTTGAGCTCCAAAGAAAGTGAGAATCATCAGGTAAATTACTGCAGAGGAAATTCAGACTCAGGCTGGTGAA
This sequence comes from Saccopteryx leptura, assembly GCF_036850995.1. Taxonomy (NCBI): domain Eukaryota; kingdom Metazoa; phylum Chordata; class Mammalia; order Chiroptera; family Emballonuridae; genus Saccopteryx; species Saccopteryx leptura. The sequence continues at coordinate 228,697,271 of NC_089503.1, forward strand.
TTAGATGAGTCATGAATGCCTGACAGGGCCGTGTGTCTGCAGAGCCTGCAGCGGGAGTCCTCCGTTGACTAGGGCACCAAGATAGAAAAGTCACACAAAGTTGGTGCTGGATTTGTGAGACTCACGGGGTCGTTGGAAGAAGAGCACTCAGAATTGCTCTGTAGGATTCTCTGACAATCCAGAGAACCTTGGACTCCCTTGGAAAATGATCTTCTCCCCATATAAAGCTAAAAGTGACAAACAAGCAGAAGCAAGTGACATGAACAAGAGTCAGAAAAAGCAATAAACAAGAGAGTTTGCATGCATATTGTAGACACATAAAAGAGAACAGGTAACTCTGTAACTCTGAAAACAAACCCAAAAAAGCATATTTAAGAATAGTTACTGGTCTGCGGTGGTGCAGTGGATAGAGTGTCAACCTGGAACACTCAATTCACTGGTTCGAAGGCCTGGGCTTGCCCAGTCAAGGCACATACGACAAGCAACCAAGAAGCAACTAAAGTGAAGCAACTGTGAGCTGATACTTCTCACTCCCCCCACACCTCTATCTCTCCTCCCTCTGTAAAATCAATAAATAAAGTCTAAAAAGATAGTAAAACCTGTAGAAATTTTAAACATGCAACTAAAAGAGTGAACAATGGACTATTTGAACTGAGAAATAGTGAATTAAAAAGTTGATGAAAATAATAAAATTAAACAGAGATAAAGAAGTGAAAAGTACAAAAAAGATGTTAAGATCCATGGATGATAAATTTAAAAATCTATCAACACATGTTTGATAAAATTCCAGGAAAAAGAGAGTAAGAGAATAGGGTAAAGGGTGATGTTTAAAAAGATAACAGCTCAGAACTTCCTAGAATTGAAGACAGTTCTCAGGTTGAAAGAGAACACCAAGATCCCCCAGGAAAGAAAAAAAATGTTACACCTAGAAATTATGCAGTAAAATTGCAGCATATCAAATAAGAAGACAAAAACTTAGTTCACCAGAAAAAAACACCGAATAAGTTATAAAGGAAAGATGATTAGACTGGCAGTAGATTTCTAAGCAGCCATAACCAATGCCACAAAACAGCAAAATAACAGTCTGTGTTCTAATATGAAATCATTGTCAACCTAGAATTTTATATAGCCAACCTATCAGCTGAGAATGAAGGCAAAACTAAAATGTGTTAAACCATATAAAAATTGAGAGGATATGTTTCCTAGAGATAAGATGGATTGTTTGTGGTGTCAGCCTGTTGTTGGTATTGATGTTCTTATTTGGCAGTTTAAGTATTGGGAGCTAGATTCTAAATAACAAGGTTACACAGAGATGGATTTGGTGGACTGATGCAAACCCATCTACTTACTTCCTCCTTTTGGTGTGCCTTTCAGAATAAAGAGGCAGAGGATTATAAAACTGTATTTCCCAGGCTCTTTAGAGTTAGAGTCCAGCAGTAATTTAGGCTCAATCAGATGCACTCACACAGGATCTGGATTTGCTGTTTTGGCTCCTTCTGTTGGCAAGCAGACTGGTGAAAATTTCTTTCCCTCCCTTAAGTGTTAGCAGAGACCCCAGGGACCATGAGCTATTTGGGGGGAGGGGGTCCATATTAAAAAGCAGTGTGGAGAGCATCTGTTTTTTTTGGATGCAAATTGGACTAGTTTGGTTTGGATGTTGAGACAATAGTAATAGCAAGATTATGAGGATTTTCCATTTGTGGTGCCTTTTTATATGCTGTCTTTTCCTCACTGTGGTGACAAATTATAGCTATAAAAAATAGTTTTGAAGCAAGTGACTTCTTTTTAAAAAAATTTATTTTAATTTGTGTTTACATCGATTCAAGTGTCCCACTGAGTAGAACCCCCCCATTCCCGTGTTCCCCTCAACCACCCCTTTGCCCCCTCCCTCCACACCCTCCACACCCTCCACTCTTTCCTCCAGGATTGGCTTCCCTGCTCTCTATAACGCTGCATTATGTGTGTATAATTTCACCAATCTCTTTCCCTTCTCTGATCCCATCCTCTCATCCCCTTTCCCTCTGGTCCCTTTGATCCCGCCTCTGTCTATTCTGTTCCTCAGTTCACATTGTTCCTTGGATTCCTCAATGAGTGAGGTCATATGATATTTTTCTTTCTCTGCCTGGCTTATTTCACTTAACATAATAGTTTCCAGATCCATCCATGTTGTCACAAAAGGTAAGATTTCCTTCTTTTTCATAGCCGCATAGTATTCCATTGTGTATATGCACCACCACTTTTTTTATCTTATTTTTATTAATTTTAATGCAGTGACATTGATAAATCAGGGTACATATGTTCCGAGAAAACATCTCCAGATTACTTTTACATTTGATTATGTTGCATACCCTTCACCCAAAGTCAAATTGTCTTCCGTCACTTTCTATCTGGTTTTCTTTGTGCCCCTCCCCTCCCCCCACCCCCTCTCTCTTCTTCCTCGCCCCGTCCCCACCCCCACCCCACCCACCGTTACCATCACATTCTTGTCCATGTCTCTGAGTCTCATTTTTATGTCCCATTTTTGTATGGGTTCATATATTCTTAGTTTTTTCTGATTTACTTATTTCATTCCGTATAATGTTATCAAGGTCATTCCATGTTATTGTAAATGATCTGATGTCATCATTTCTTATGGCTGAGTAGTATTCCATAGTATATATGTACCAGAGCTTTTTAATCCACTCATCCTCTGACAGACACTTGGGCTGTTTCCAGATCTTTGCTATTGTGAACAATGCTGCCATAAACATGGAGGTGCATTTCTCCTTCTAGAACAGTTCGACGGTGTTCTTGGGGTATATTCCTAAAAGTGGGATAGCTGGGTCAAAAGGCAGTTCGATTTTCAATTTTCTGAGGAATCTCCATACTGTTTTTCACAGAGGCTGCACCAGTCTGCATTCCCACCAGCAGTGCAGGAGGGTTCCCTTTTCTCCACATCCTAGCCAGCACTTATTCTGTGTAGTTTTGTTGATGAGTACCATTCTGACTGGTGTGAGGTGATATCTCATTGTGGTTTTAATTTGCATTTCTCTAATGATTAGTGATGTTGAGTATTTTTTCATCTGCCTATTGGCCATCTGTATGTCCTCTTTGGAGAAGTGTCTATTCATTTCATCTGCCCATTTTTTGATTGGATTGTTTGTCTTCCTGGTGTTGAGTTTTACAAGTTCTTTATAAATTTTGGTTATTAACCCCTTATCAGATGTATTGTCAAATATGTTCTTCCATTGTGTGGTTTGTCTTTTTATTCTGTTCTTATTGTCTTTGGCTGTGCAAAAGCTTTTTAGTTTGATATAGTCCCATTTGTTTATCCTGTCCTTTATTTCACTTGCCCGTGGAGATAAATCAGCAAATATATTGCTATGAGAGATATTGGAGAGTTTACTGCCTATGTTTTCTTCTAAATTTTTATGGTTTCACGACTTACATTTAAGTCTTTTATCCATTTTGAGTTTATTTTTGTGAATGGTGTAAGTTGGTGGTCTAGTTTCATTTTTTTGCAGGTAGCTGTCCAATTTTCCCAACACCATTTATTAAAGAGGCTGTCTTTACTCCGTTGTATGCCCTTACCTCTTTTGTCAAATATCAGTTGTCCATAGAGCTGTGGGTTTATTTCTGGGTTCTCTGGTCTATTCCATTGATCTATATGCCTGTTCTTATGCCAGTACCAGGCTGTTTGGAGTACAATGGCCTTGTAGTATAACTTGATATCAGGAAGTGTGAAACCTCCCACTTTATTCTTCTTTTTTAAGATTGCTGAGGCTATTCATGTTCTTTTTTGGTTCCATATAAATTTTTGGAATATGTGATCTATATCTTTAAAGTATGTCATTGGTATTTTAATTGGTATTGCATTGAATTTCTAAATTGCTTTGGGTAATATAGACATTTTAATGATGTTTATTCTTCCTAACCATGAGCATGGTATATGCTTCCACCTGTTTGTATCTTTCTTGATTTCTTTTATCAATGTTTTATAATTTTCTGAGTACAAGTCTTTAGTCTCCTTGGTTAAATTTACTTTTAGGTACTTTATTTTTTTGGTTGTAATAGTGAAGGGGATTGTTTCCTTAATTTCTCTTTCTGACTGTTCATTGCTAGTGTATAAAAATGCCTCTGATTTCTGAGTATTAATTTTATAACTTCCACTTCGCTGAATTCGTTTATCAGGTCCATTAGTTTTTGACTGAGACTTTAGGGTTTTCTATATACAATATCATATCATCAGCAAATAATGATAGTCTTACTTCTTCTTTTCCAACTTGAATGCCTTTTATTTCTTTTTCTTGTCTGATTGCTGTGGCTAGGACTTCCAGGACTATGTTGAATAAGAGTGGTGAAAGGGGGCACCCCTGCCTTGTTCCTGATCTTAAGGGGATTGCTTTAATTTTTGCCCATTGAGTATGATGTTGGCTGTGGGTTTGTCATAGATGGCTTTTATCATGTTGAGTTATGTTCCCTGTTTTCCCACTTTGTTGAGAGTTTTGATCATGAATGGGTGCTGGATTTTATCAAATGCTTTTTCTGTATCTATTGAAATTATCATGTGGTTTTTCTCCTTTCTTTTGTTTATGTGATGAATCACATTGATTGATTTATGAATATTGTACCAGCCTTGCCTCCCCAGAATAAATCCCACTTGATCATGGTGTATGATTTTTTCCATATATTGTTGGATCCGGTTTGCTAATATTTTGTTGAGGATTTTAGCATCTATATTCATCAGGGATATTGGTCTATAATTTTCTTTCTTTGTGTTGTCTTTGCCTGGTTTTGGAATCAGAATTATGCTCGCCTCACAAAAGAAGCTTGGAATTCTTCCTTCCTCTTGAATTTTTTGAAATAGCTTGAGAAGGATAGGAGTTAGTTTCTCTTTGCATATTTGGTAGAATGCACTTGTGAAGCCATGAGACCCAGGACTTTTCTTTGTTGGGAGTTTTTTTGATAACTGTTTCAATCTCATTTGTTGTAATCGGTCTGTTTAGGTTTTCTGATTTTTCCAGATTGATTTTTGGAAGATTGTATGTTTCAAGGAATTTGTCCATTTCAGCTAGGTTGTCTCGTTTTTTGGCATACAGTTCTTCATAGTACTTTCTTAAAATATTTTGTATTTCTGTTGTGTTAGCTGTTATTTCTCCACTCTCATTTCTAATTTTATTTATTTGAGTCCTCTCTTTTTTTTCTTGGTGAGCCTAGTTAAAGGTTCATTTATCTTGTTTACCTTTTCAAAGCACCAGCTCCTAGTTTCATTGATCCTCTGTATAGTTTCTTTCACCTCTATGTCATTTATTTCTGCTCTGATCTTTATTATTTCCTTCCTTCTACTACATTTGGGCTTTACTTGCTGTTCTTTTTCTAGTTCTTTTAGGAGCAGGGTTAAGTTGTTTAAGAAGCTAGAAAAAGCTCAAATAAAGTGTGCCTGTAGTGCTATGATCTTCCCTCTCAGTACTGCTTTCGCTGTGTCCCATAAATTTTGAGTTGACGTATGGTCATTATTCATTTCTAGGAATTTTTTATTTCTTCTTTGATCTCATTTTTAATCCATTCATTATTAAACAACCTGCTATTTAATTTCCATGTGTTTGAGAATTTTTGAGTTTTTCTGTTGTGGTTGATTTCTAGTTTCATGCCATTGTGATCAGAGAAAGTGCTTGATATGCTTCTTAAATTTGTTGAGACCACTTTTGTGCCCTAACATGTGGTCTATCCTAGAGAATGTACCATGAGTACTTGAAAAGAATGTATATTCTGCTGTTTTAGGGTGAAAGGTTCTGAAGATATCTATTAAATCAAGTTGATATAGTGTGTCCTTTAAGTCTGCTGTTTCCTTGTTAATTTTCTTTCTTGAGAATCTATCTAGTGATGTTAGTGGGGTATTGAAATCCCCTACTATTATAGTATTGCTGTTGGTCTCACCCTTTATATCCATCAAGGTCTGCTTTATATATTTAGGTGCTCCTATATTAGGTGTGATACTTATAATAGTTATATCTTCCTGTTGGATTGCTCCCTTTATCATTATGTAGTGGCCTTATTTATCTCTTACTATATCCTTTGTTTTAAAGTCCATTTTGTCTGATATAAGTATTGCTACCTCAGCTTTTTTTCCATTTCCATTTGCATGAAATGTTTTTTTCATCCTTTTACCTTCAGTCTATGTGCATCTTTTGTTTTAAGGTGTGTCTCTTGTAGACAGGATATGTACGGGTCCTGTTTTCTTAACTCTGCAGCTACCCTATGTCTTTTGATTAGATCATTTAATCCATTTACATTTAAGTTTATTATTGATATGTAGTTGTTTTTTGCCATTTTATTCTTTAAAGCTGTATTCCTCTTTTGCTATATTCTCTTCCCACTTTGATCTGTTTACAACAGGCCCCTTAACATTTCCTGCAGCATTGGTTTGGTTGTAATGAATTCCTTGAGGTTTTTTTTTTTTTTTTTGGTCTGGGAAGCTTTTTATTTCTCCTTTAATTTTAAATGGTAGCCTTGCTGGATGCTTACTGTCTCTTTGTCTAGGTGCTCGTTATGTCCGTCTATTGTTGCTCTAAGATCCTTGAGCATCCTAACACTCATTATTCTAAACTCTGCATCTGGTATCTTTGCTATTTTCATCTCATTCAGTTCTTTTTCTGGGTATTTCTCTTGTTGACTCATTCAATTGCACTTCTCTGTCTTCTTGTTTTGTCTCTGTATAGTCTGCTCCTTTGGATGTGTTGTTTGTGTAACTAGCTGAGTATAGGGTTGGTGTTGTCTGCCTCCCGCTTTCAGTTGTGTTGTTTTTAGATTTTCTTGGGTTGGCCTCAGCTGTTGTTTGTAATCCACTGTGGGCTACTTGTCTGCTGCTACTGCTCTTTTTGCTATTTGTGTCCGCATTTTCTATGTCTTAGCTGGGTCAGGTGTGAGGAGCATTTCCTTTAGATACCACTTTAACTAGGATTGTTAGGTCCTGAGCTGATGCTCATATGGGCTGCCTTGCTGGGCTCTACCTCCTGCTGTTGCATGGGTTGAGCACTGTGACTGCTACCACAGCCAGGCCCTTCGTAAAGTACTCAGCGGTGTGTCCCAGACCTCAGCATTCAAAATCTGTGTTCCTGATGTGCCCCCTGCTTCTAAGTGTCTCTTTTCACTGACTAGGGCAGGAGAGGCTCTGGTGGGTGGGGCAATTGCTTCCCTTTGCTGGCTTGGTTCTCCCAGGAAAAATGATCACTTTAGCTTTGGGGAGTAACCCAATACAGGGGTCAGGGTGGCTGTCCCTCACAGTCTCTCCCTGTGCCCCCAAGACTATACTCTCCCCTTGTAACTCCAGTCATCTCAGAGCTCCCAGCTCCCGGAGCCCGGGTAAGTGGCTGTGAATGAGGTTTTCTGCATGGTCTCTTTATGATAGAGCCTGGGTCTGAGAGTTCTGTCTCCCTCTTGCAAACAGTAACCTGGCTCTTCTTTCAGCTAAATACTGTCTGTATGACTCCTCTAGTCTCTGGGGCTCCATGCTGGGGTTTCAGTCCTGGGGCTGAGGACCCACAACTCTCCAGGCAACCCACCCCACTGTGAGAGACCTCCTGGACCACCTCTAGCTCCTGGGAGCAGGGTAGCCCTTTCCACGTCTCCGCCATTCCTACCAGTCTTGGTGTGGCTTCTTCATTGATGCTTGGTTCTAGATTCTTCTAAGTTTAGTACAAAGTTGGTTTTTCAAGATGATTGTTCCTAAATTGTAATCCACTTTAGTTCTGGGAGGTGGGAGTTGTAATGTCTGCCTACTCTGTTGCCATTTTCCCAGAATCTTGACTTCTTTATTGTAAAAGATGTAGCAACTCTAATGACCCAGTTCTGAAGTATGGCCAGATATATGCTTATGTATGCTGTTGTGCCTTACTGAGGTCTTTTTTAATTTTTAAAATTTTAACCATTTTTTAAATATAATTACTCTGAAATATTTTATTTTATTATTTATTTATTTATTTTTTTAATGAGAGGAGGGGAGGCAGAGAGACAGACTCCTGCATGTGCCCCACCTGGGATCCACCCAGCAAGGCCACTAGGGGGTGATGGTCTGCCAATCTGGGGCTGTTGCTCTATTGCTCAGCAACAAAGCCATTTTTTTAGCGCTTGATCAGAGGCCATGGAGCTATCCTTGGTGCTCCAGGCCAACTCACTCTAACTAATCAAGTCATGGCTGTGGGAGAGGAAGAAAGAGAGAGAGAAGGGGGAAGGGTGGAGAAGCAGATGATTGCTTCTGCCGTGTGCCCTGACTAGGAATCCAACCTAGGACATCCACATGCCAGACTAATGCTCTACCACTGAGCCAACTGACCAGGGCTGAAATATTTTACCTGCCTGTTTTTAAAAAACAGAATAAATTTAGTATCTATGTGACCCACCAAATATGAGGCAATTTGAATATAAGAGAATGTTCCATTTTTCCATGCAAATATTGTTAGAATTTTTTTAAAAATTTTTAAAACATTTTCAATGACCATTTACATTCAATACTGCTTTGTATTATTTTCAGGTGTACCACATAGGGGTTAGACAGTCATATACTTTACAGAGTGTTCCCTCTGGTATTTACGGTATGGATCCTCCATAACTATTACAATATTATTGACCATATTTCCTATGCTGCACTTACCAGATCCTCTTTATTTGACTAATATATTCATGTCCCAACTGCTGGCTACTAACAACTCATAACTGCTCCTCTTGTCTCAAAAAAATGCCCTGAGATGATGGCTTCCAGGTTACCTGGAAAGTTATGCAGGATTCTCCATGGGCAAGTCCTCGGCCAGTGTCTAAATGACAAGAGGGCACAAAAAGCCAATCTTCTTACCTTAAGGGTGGCCAACTCCATAGTGTAATTTGTACTCTGGAGCTTTCTTGTGAAATCAGGCTGAAACCAGTCTCCAGCTGAAACTATTTTCTCTTAACTTTTTTCCCCTCCTGCCCTTGCCTGACTTCCCCTCCTCTTGAGAATACTCAGTCAATAAATCTTGAACAAGAATTTTCTCATTAGGCTCTGCTTCTAGGGAACCACATCTGAGATGATTGGTGCCAGAAGTGGACCTATAAACAGACCATAAGGATAGGATTTCCTTACTCTCATCTGGATTCCAAAAAGGATGTTATTGGTGGTGGGTGAAATATTGATAGCCCCTAGCATGCTGTAGCTATAAGATTTTCAAAGACTTCTACCTGTGGTAAGTGGGGATGGGATACAGATGAAAGAGAATATGTTAGGTAGTGTAGTTTCTTGAGTGTTTGAAAGGGTTAGGGGAAATAATAGCTATAATGACAGTGGGACTGGATGTCCACTGCTAATTGCCAATGATTTTTTTGCCAAAGAAAATGGCCGTGTTGTAAATGTTTATTAGCTTCAACTTTAGTGTGACATTAAAAGAAACTTTTGACAATATTTCAAGAGACTAATTTTTTGCAAGCAGAGGACCAAGTAAACAATGATTTAGATACAGGACTTAATTATACAATTTCTTGATAAAACAATTGAGAATAGCAGTAGTTTCTATTTTCTAGTACTATCTAAACTTCCAAAAAAATTAAAAATTTTCTTAAAAAATATATTTTTATCATCTCAGGAAATAATAATGATAATTAATTGGTACATTTAAAAAATGTAGCTGATCATCTTCTTTAGCTATTAGAGAAATGCAAATCAAAACGGCAATGAGATACCACCTCACACCTGTTCGATTAGCTGTTATTAGCAAGTCAGGTAACAGCAAATGTTGGAGAGGCTGTGGAGAAAAAGGAACCCTCATACACTGTTGGTGGGAATGTAAAGTAGTACAACCATTATGGAAGAAAGTATGGTGGTTCCTCAAAAAACTGAAAATAGAACTACCTTATGACCCAGCAATCCCTCTACTGGGTATATATCCCAAAAACTCAGAAACATTGATACGTAAAGACACATGCAGCCCCATGTTTATTGCAGCATTGTTCACAGTGGCCAGGACATGGAAACAACCAAAAAGCCCATCAATAGATGACTGGATAAAAAAGATGTGGCACATATACACTATGGAATACTACTCAGCCATAAGAAATGATGACATCGGAACATTTACAGCAAAATGGTGGGATCTTGATAACATGATACGAAGCGAAATAAGTAAATCAGAAAAAAACAGGAACTGTATTATTCCATACGTAGGTGGGACATAATAGTGAAACTAAGAGACATTTATAAGAGTGTGGTGGTTACGGGGGGGAGGGGGGAATGGGAGAGGGATAGGGGGTGGGGAGGGGCACAAAGAAAACAAGATAGAAGGTGACAGAGGACAATCTGACTTTGGGTGGTGGGTATGCAACATAATTGAACGACAAGATAACCTGGACTTGTTATCTTTGAATATATGTATCCTGATTTATTGATGTCACCCCATTAAAAAAATAAAATTATATAAACTTTAAAAAAAAAAAATGTAGCTGAATAATCTTTATCTTGCCTGATTTTATATCTCAAGAGAAATAGATTGCTAACCCTTAACAAAATTTTACAGATGGTCTCAAACTTAAGACATCACCTCAGTTTGGCTAAATCTACTTTTGTCTTGTTTTTTTGTTTTTAAATAATTTTTATTTATTAATTTTAGTGAGAGAGGAAGGTAGGCAGAGAGAGAGAGAGAGAGAGAGAGAGAGAGAGAGAGAGAGAGAAATCGATCTGTTCCTGTGTGTGCCCTGACCAGGGAATCGAACCGACAATCTGTTTCCGAACGATGCTCTAACCAAATGAGCTATCTGACCAGGGCTTTTTTAATTATTATTATTCAAATAAGTATCAACAAAGTGTCTTTGGAAAGAAAATTTCCCCCAAAGTTTCAAATACATAAATCTCTAATCATTCCAAGACATTTTCTTAGCAGTTCATAGAGAAATTGCCTTTCATAATACTATGTTAGGAGAATTCTGTTAGTGGACCAATTCCAGGAGAGCTTGTGTCTTTCTCAGAAAATTCTCGGGGCTTATGTTTGTGGCACTTGCTGTAGTAATGTACTACCACTATTTTTTTTTTCAATGGTAATGACATGAGTAAGTGAAAAAGTGATTTGACCCAGTACATGAGTATTAGGGCAGCAGTGAGACTCTGCTTGGGCTCAGATTGCCACTTAGCTTCTGAGACACACTGTTGCTTCTCTTGTAAGTACAGAGTGTAGTTGTATTCTGTTACATCTGAGGCAGTGCCTTTTAGAGAGTAAGTACACACCACTGGTGCTTTCTGTCTAATTCAGAGAACTGTTCAGGAGCTACACTGATCTTTAGTTTACTCTGCTTGACCATTTGTATTTGGGATTTCATTTTATTTTATGCCAAGAATGCGGTAACATTTTGAAAAAAATTTTTTAAAAGTATTATTTTTGATATCTGGTTTGATCTGTGTATATTAATCAATTTTTAAAGACATTGCCTTTTTTCCTATATGGATGAAGTTGCAGACTTGGCTGTGCACATAGACTCCTCCAAAAGCTAAACATTATTTTAGGCTTTAAAAATTTTAACATTTGGAAATAAGTTAGGTATCTTTAATATATTTATGACACCTAACTATATTCTTGTCTAAATTGATAGTGTTTTGACATCTTTCTCCTCATTGAGTAAATTATTTTATTATTATTATTTTTTTATTTTTATTTTTTATTTTTTTGTATTTTTCTGAAGCTGGAAACGGGGAGAGACAGTCAGACAGATTCCCGCATGCACCCGACCGGGATCCACCCGGCACGCCCACCAGGGGGCGACGCTCTGCCCACCAGGGGGCGATGCTCTGCCCCTCTGGGGCGTCGCTCTGCCGCGACCAGAGCCACTCTAGCGCCTGGGGCAGAGGCCAAGGAGCCATCCCCAGCGCCCGGGCCATCTTTACTCCAATGGAGCCTTGGCTGCGGGAGGGGAAGAGAGAGACAGAGAGGAAGGAGGGGGGGGGGTGTGGAGAAGCAAATGGGCGCTTCTCCTATGTGCCCTGGCCGGGAATCGAACCCCGGTCCCCCGCACGCCAGGCCGACGCTCTACCGCTGAGCCAACCGGCCAGGGCCTATTTTATTTTTTTATTTTTTTATTTTTTTACTAAATAAAAATACCTGGGAGAATGGAAGTACTGCGTTTGTACAATAGCTATTTAAGTCTTAATTATAATGTGCTTTACATATAATAGTTATCTTAAAAAATAATAATAAAGAGATCTGGGTTATATGATAGAATATAAAAAATTTTAACAAAATGTTTATGTTTGCTATTACTTTTATTCACAGTAAATATTGCATTGAAAATAAAAAAGAGCCCGTCTTCTCCCGAAAACCACAGCACCACCTGTTAAGAGAATACAACTCTCTTCTCTTGCTGCTTCCATTTTACCAGTGGATACTGGAAGCAAAATATAGTGTATACTCCCTTTCTCATGGTTTTGTGTTCTGAAAATTACTAAGCTGTTTGTTTTTGTGAATTGGGTTTCATAAATCTTCAGAATCCATGAGACAAGAGCTGACTTTCTTTTCTGAAATGATTATTTCACATGGAACCCTCACTTGACAGTATATATTTTAAAATTATACTCTAGATTAAAAACACAACTCACATACTTCCCTCAAAAACAGCCCACACATACCATACCAAATGGAAGACCTTAAAATGTTTCAACTTTATAAAATTTATGATATTCCAACTTTTTAAATTAAAATCTTTAATTTCCATAACATCTGTCAAAAATATGAAAGATACAGATTTACAGTTACTGCAGTACTGGCCTCAGGTAGTTTAACCATGATCCTTCAACAACAGTTTTGTGAATCCCAGTCTCACTATTAGGAAATGTGGCTCTTACTCCAGCTCTGCTAATAAGAGTTCATTATGGTCTGACCAGGCGGTTGCACAGCAGATAGAGTGTTGGCCTGGGACACTAGAGGACCCAGGTTCGAAACCCGACGTTCCGGCTGTGCACGGGCTCACCAGCTTGAGTGTGGGTTCACTGGCTTGAGTGTAGGATCAGAGACATAACCCCATGATTGCTGGCTTGAAGTCCAAGGTTACTGGCTTGAGCCCAAAGTCCCTGGCTTGAGCAAGGGATCACTGGTTCAGCTGGAGCGACCGGTCAAGCCACATATGAGCAAGCAGTCAATGAACAACTAAGGTGCCACAACGATGAGTTGACGTTTCTCATCTCCCTTCCTGCCTGTCTGTTCCTGTATATCCCCTCTCTCTTTCTAAAAAAAAAAAAAAGAAAAAGAAAAAGTTAATTATGAATTGGACACTGAATGTCTCTGCATTTCAATTTTGAATCAGAATGAGAAGTTCAGACTAGACTAGATGGTCTCTAAAGCTGCTTCCTGCTCTATCTGTCTAATTTTCTTTCTTTGTAGGAGCCTCCCACTGTAACTCATGATTCTTCAGTGAACTCATATTGCCACTCCTTTCTAATTCAAATTCTTTCTTCAGTATAGACCCCATAGTTCCAAATTGTCCTGGCTTTCATTGATGCCTCTATTAATTTTCTATCCCATTTGCACATTCCTTTTGCCCTGTCCTCTAAATTTGGCTATTTCCCACAATTCATGCTATTACACTGTTTTTTACCCCTGTAGATACTTTTCCTTTGTGGTTGCATAAACTTCAGGCTATCACTCTGTGCTGTGGCCCTCTCTAAGTTTAGAAGTGCTTATCAGACTGCCTATTGTACATCTTCCTTCTTCATATCAGCTCAGACAAGCCAGAATGAATTTACCAACTTTCAAGCTTTTTCTTTTTTCTTGTTTTTACAAGTGAGAGGAGAGGAAATAGAGAGACAGACTCCTGTGTGCATCCAGACCATGATCCACCTGGCAAGCCCACTAGGGGTGATGCTGTGTACATCTAGGGCATTGCTCTGTTGCTTAGCACCTGAGCTCTTCTTAGCGCCTGAGGCAGAGGCTATGGAGCCATCCTCAGAGCCCAGGGCCAACTCGCTACAGTGGAGCTATGGCTGCAGGAGGAGAAGAGAGAGAGAGAGAGAGAAGTGAGTACAGGTCGGGTGGAGAAGCAGATATATATTTCTCCTGTGTGCTCTGACTGGGAATTGAACCTGGGACATCCACATGCTGGGCCGACACTCTACCACTGAGCCAACCACCCAGGGCCTCCGGTTTTGTGTCTAATAAAATTCACTTTTTATTTTGCTATGTTTTTATTTATACTTTGTTGTTATCCCATAGTCTCCACAAAAGAAAACAATCTTCAAGATGACAAGGGATAAGGGACCACCATAAGAGTGGAAAAGCCTTAGTGAAAGCAAATATCTGGTCCCAAAATAATGTGTCAAGCATATAACATACTATGCAATTTTTGCAAATGCCTTTCTGGTTGAGCAGGCTCCCTTTCTGCCTGACAGTGCCTGGCTTTTTGCTTCACTTTGACCCTGCCTCATTCAGTTGCCTAAATGTTAGTCTTATGTTAGAAATATTGATGTTTTTGAGTAAAGTTGTAATATTCCCCTTAAAGAGTTCAAAATGTATTTGAGAATAAGTTAGCATTATAATTATTATACATCATTAATGAAAGCAATCGACTTCAAGCTGCTCACATGTCTTTCTCCATCAGTATATAAATATGATCTATAAACTTGGGTTTGAAGTTGGAGAAAATCATGATAGTGCTAGTATTATAACTGAACACTGTCAAGTGTGCTGGAAGGTGATCACAGACTGTGTGACTGCTACAATGTCCGCCGAGGGTCTGGACTGGGCAAAGTGAGGCTGCTGGGCCCTGTGTGTGAGCCTGTTTCTGACCAAGGGGCAGTTTGAAACTCATTATGCACCATGCTCCAGTGGAAAAGCCTTCCATAGCTATTTTCAGAAATATTTGATGCCTTGGAGAGTCTTCAGTCTCCTGCTACTTCTCTTAGCATAACAAAGCTGACATCATGTCTAGAACTGGCCTTGGGTGATTTATTTTTCCTGGTTGGGAGAGAATGCCCCTTTCTTTTCATAGACCTGCTCTGCTATGGGGAACTTGCTCAAGTCTTTGGGAAGACTGTGGTAAGCTTGCTCACCCACAACTCAAGAGATTAGGTGCAACACCGAATAATGAATTTTCACTGCACTTTTTGTTCTTCAAAAATTGATGCTGATTATAGGGAAAAAAATGTATCAGCTATTCAAGTATATTCTTCTTCCCCACATCCCCATTCAAAATTACCACTCTTCAGCCCAAAAGACACACATCTCTTCTATCCTAAGTCTTAGGTATAATAGCCTCTGGTATAATAGCCTCTAGTTTAATAACCCGGGGGGGGGGGGCAATCACATGAGCAACTTAAGTCTATTGCTTTCATTAATTATGTGAAAACCTTGACTTTGTGCTGCTGTGATTCTCTGAACTAAATGCTTGATTCTCCCTGACTTCAGCTCGGCCCAGGACTCTGGGACGATCGGGGCACAAGGAGTCTTAGGGGAAGCTCTCAGTGGCTCCTTATCACATCTTCCTTAAGGGACCTATTCACTGGCTCCTGCTCTTGTCTTCAGTGCTAAACCTCTTCTTTACTTTTTCATCTATCACTGTAACTATCATAAATTTCAGTAAACTTCGACTAAAACCTGCTTTTAAAATATTTTGGCAGATTTCAGTGTAAAAAATTTTATAGTTCTGAATTCAGGGTAAACATGGAGGCTTCCATGTGTAAAGAAGAAAAAACTTTCCTCTACCCTCCTAGGTTTGGTAGCTGGGTCTATGAAATACAATGACAAAAGAGAAATGAATAGAAGAAAAGGTATACACACTTATGAATGTTTAATAATATGTGCATGGAACATCACAGGAAAACAAAAGTGAATATTCAACATATCCAAAAAGCTGAGACCTGGGAACTTATATATCATCTTAATAAGGGAAGAGGAGACCTAGGCCACTATGGGGACAGTAAATGATTTTTTAGGAGACACAAATGGGCCTTTAGAAGAATACATGGGAAGTGTGATTGTGAGAAAGTTTGTCTCAGTGTGGTCACTTCTAGTCCCTCCTGTAATGAGTCAGTCTTCCCTGGTCAATGAAAGGGGATTTATGACAATTGAGTTCCCTTGAGTTCCCTTTCTCTCTTTAGGGAGATAAGGGGGATTCAGAGAAAGCTTCTACCTAAACTTGTTGTTTTTCAAATGCCTTCAGATAAAAATAATATACCAAAGTGGCATATTTTAGGGTAGCAAGTCCTGAATTCCTTGGATCCAAACAAAGAAGAAATGGTATGTTTTGGCCAGAATGACTTAGATGTGGTAGAGGCCAATTTTATCACATTATTGACTTGCAGAAGTGAAGATGAAGCTTTATTAAATAACTCACCAACTCTTAATTTCTTTGAATGAAGTGTAAAGTAACTCCCAATTTCAAAATCAAAATATAATGTTGTCTCCTCTGAAGCTGGTTGGCTTCCTGTGTAGCATTTATCCCCCAATTCCCCTTTTCCTTCTCCCCTATTTTTCTTCTCTGCTCACTTTTTTCTCTTGTAATCTTACTTACCTTGTTTGCCAATAATTTGTCTTTTATTGAGTTCTAAAATCATTTGCTAATTTTTTTCCTAATTTCATTTTAACATTTTGAACATTTTAGAACCTAAGAAGCATCATGGGAGAAGATAACTAGTTTAAGCCTTGTTTTTTTGTTTTGTTTTGCTTTCTTGATTCATGTGAAGTAATTTATAGTTTAATTTAAAATTTTTAATTAAAGTAACTTCAACATATAAAAGCTCTAAATACAATATACCAATATAAGCACCTTTAAAGAAATGAACTGAGCTGATCACAAAATTCTAGTAATTATAATCTACCTTTTAAAAATTTAATGAAAATGAAAATAAATCACATACATTTTCTTTCCTCCCAAATGACTTTTTTTTCTCAATAACTTAGAACATACTAAAAATAAAAATTTATGGAAATAAAATAAACAAAAATGATTAAAATGGGTAAATATAGCAATTGTACATACTGTTATTGACAAAACATTTAAAGATACCAAGTTATTACTGAAGCAATACAAAGGTTTTTTAATAAGTATGGTGTTAAAATAATGAAAAGGAACGATAAACATGGGTTTAAATAGTCAGAAATTCAGCAGGATATTAAAAGACATTTATGATGGCATTAAAACTTAAAAAATAAACTTGTAGCTTTGTTCTTTCCCCCAAATATTTAACCAGTATATTTCTCTAATTTCTAGCCAGAGGACAATTGCTTATCTTCAGACTTTACCCCAGTTTCAACCTAATTATTGCCAAATATAATGAAGTACATCTCATTATCCATAATGTATTCCATTTCTTGGGAAGTGCTTTCACACTGTGTATTGATTGCTCCATTGGCATACATCTTGACATACAGCTTGCTTTTTGTTCAAATCATTGGGAATAAATTTTAAAAAATATAAGACTTCTTCCCACATAACAGTGTCTTGTCCAACATTCTGCACACACTAGACAGTAGGTTACATCTGTGAATGGTTTAGTTATTTGTCATCCGTGGTGTTTTTGCAGAAACTGAATTGCTTGGGTTGGTTATAATCATACAACGTTAAAAATAAAGTAATCTCTTATAACACACTGAGAAACTATCATATATATGTATTTTTGTTGTTGTTGACAGAGGCAGACAGAGAGACAGAGAAAGGGACAGATAGGGACAGACAGACAGGAAGGGAGAGAGATGAGAAGCATCAATTCTTTCTTGCAGCTCATTAGTCTCCTTAATTGTTCATTGATTGCTTTCTCATATGTGCCTTGACTAGGGGGCTACAGCAGAGTGAGTGACCCCTTGCTCAAGCCAGTGACCTTGAGCTTCAAGTCAGTGATCTTTGGGCTCAAGCCAGTGACCCTGAGGTCATGTCTATGATCCCACACTCAAGCTGGTGAGCTTGTGCTCAAGCCGGTGACCTTGGGGATTCGAACCTAGGACCTTCGCATCCCAGTCCAATGCTCTATCCATTGCACCACTGCCTGGTCAGGCAAGACAATCCTATATTTTGCTGAAGCAAGTACTGCACATTGTAATGAATAAGAGATTGGTAGGCCACTTTTAATAACACTATGAAGAAACTAAATACTTTCCTTAAAATTTTATGGCTATCTTGGTGGTGAGGACATTCTTGTATAGACTAACTAGACTAAGCAACCTTGGTGTCCAGTGCAAAAGCTTATATATGTGAAATCAAGCCCCAATTTTTAGACCCATTGTGGGTTTTGGACTATTTTCTATATATTACTCTACTTTCAAATAGTCATGATGGAAAGTTCAATTACCAAAAATTGAATGTGTTCATATAGTGTGAACAGGGAGTATTACCACAATATACATTACCATTTCATATACCTATCTGTGTCTATATTTATCTACCTATCTACCATATGATAAGTTTTTAATGTCTATATTTATTCATATTACACATTTCTGGGTCAAGGCAGAGTATTACTACTTAGAGCAAGAACTCCAACAGAGCCCTTTGCAACAACAGTTCTTCCCTTTCCTACGGGAATGTGATGGGAGCCAGCTGGGAACCTGCCTGTGCTTCTCTCAGAGGCTGATTCAGCAGCAGTAGCTGCAAGGTGCAATTAGTGGTCACGAACATCTGCTGGCAGAATATGAGATTTTAGACTAATGAGGTTATAGACAAAATTTGGCTTTTATTTCTTTGATGCAGCATAGTGGTACAGGTGAGGATAAACTCATGGTGAGGAAATAATCAATAAACTAACATTTATCAAAAACTTACTAAACACCAGGTAATATGAAGTAGGTATTTTAGTTAATGCTTGATCATGACTCTGAGGAATGTACCAAAAACTATGAAGGGAGAGAAATAATAGTGCTAATTTACAAACTTGGAAAAATTATTCTAAAAGGAAAAGGGGCCCCTAAGCCTGCAAAACTTGGTTATAAAGTAATTGAAAGTTAATATTGCCTTTCTTCATGTATTATGTCAACCGAAGAGGAAGCTGATTGATAATGGAAGGCTTAGAGAAAGACCAAGCGGAGGCAAAGGTTGAGAATGCCCAACTCAGTCTGAATCCGGAGCCCTCCACAGTGGCTGGGATGCACATCAATATGACAAATAGGGCTGTGGAGGAAGACAGACTTGACTAGATCCTCTCAGATTCTGTGACTGAGCCTAAGAAGTAAACAGAAAAGAGATTAACACTAGAAAAGCATACAGATTTTATTTGATGTTAACATTTTTACATGTACAAAGAGGATTTCATATGTTAGAAATGAAGACCAAAGAAGGAGAAAAAAATTGATAAAGGTTTGGGTGAGAGGATGTACAAGGTTAGTACCAGAAAAGAAAGAAGTGCATAAAGACTGACGGATGCATTGAGGATGTCTTACTGACCAACGCAAGGAATTTTTTTTTTTTGCAAGAGAGACAGAGAGAGGGACAGATGAGGACAGGCATACAGGAAGGGAGAGAGATGAGAAGCATCAATTCTTTGTTGTGGCACCTTAGTTGTTCATTGATTGCTTTCTCATATGTGCCCTGACTGGGGGGCTAGAGCACAGTGGGTGACCCCTTGCTCAAGAGCCAGCAACCACGGGGTCATGTCTATGATTCCACACTCAAGCCAGCAACCCAGCACTCAAACTGATGAGGCTGCACTCAAGCCAGATGAGCCCGTGCTCAAGCCACGAACTTGGGGCCCTGAACTTGGATCTCTGCATCCCAAACTGATGCTTTATCTACTGTGCCACTGCCTGGTCAGGCCAAGAAATTTAAATGTCAAAACAACATGATGACAATGGATTTTATTACATTAAACAACAATGAAAAGTTTCTAGGTGTCCACAAAACAAAACAAAACAAAAGAAACAAAAAACAGAGGAGGAAGAAGGGAAAGTTTATATTTCAGAAGAATTCTTGGTGAAAATATGTAATTAATGATTATATAAAATTCTTGCAATCACTGATATAATCATTTATTCAGGCAAGAATCATCAAGGAGTGTTACAGCCATTGGGTGTGAGTTAATTGGGGGACAGAATATTAACAAACCCAAAGTATTTTTAATAATGTATGAACCTAGTATGAACAGGTGGTGGCGCAGTGGAGAGAGCGTCGGACTGAGATGCTGAGGACCCAGGTTTGAGACCCTGAGGTCGCCAGCTTGAGCGTGGGCTCATCTGGTTTGAGCAAAGCTCACCAGCTTGGACCCAAGGTCGCTGGATTGAGCAAGGGGTTACTCAGTCTGCTGAAGGCCCACGGTCAAGGCACATATGAGAAAGCAATCAATGAACAACTAAGGTGTCGCAACAAAAAACTGATGATGGATGCTTCTCATCTCTCTCTGTTCCTGTCTGTCTGTCCCTATCTATCCCTCTCTCTGACTCTCTCTCTGTCTCTGTAAAAAATAATAAAAAATAATGTATGAACCCGTGGGAACCACTTTAATGAAATTCTCAAACTCTGCATCCCTCTTGACATGACACAATGTAACCTATACATTAACTATGATATTCTGACAAGAAGTTTAAACTGAAACTGGTTATATGGAAATAATAAGAGAAATCAAGATTATAGAATATTTTATAAGGCAACAGGCCTAGATTGTTTAATAAAAAAGTCAATGGCATTGACCAAAAAATTAAGAAAAGGGAAAAGTTAAATAAAAAGACACTAAAGAAACATAACTAAATTCAATGTATGAGTCTTTTTTTGTGTGTGTGTGACAGAGACAGAGAGAGACAGATAGGGACAGATAGGAAGGGAGAGAGATGAGAGGCATCAATTCTTTGTTGCAAGCACCTTACTTGTTCATTGATTACTTTCTCATATATGCCTTGATAGGATGGGGGCATATAGCAGAGTAGAGTGACCCCTTGTTCAAGCCAGCAACCTTGGGTTCAAGCCAGCGACCATGGGATCATGCCTATGATCCCATGCCCAGCCAGCGACCCAGCGCTCAAGCTGATGAGCCCCCACTCAAGTCGAATGAGCCGGCACTCAAGCTCGCTACCTCAGGGCTTCGAACCTGGGTTCTCTGCATCCCAGTCTGATGCTCTATCCACAGTGCCACAGCCTGGTCAGGCCAATGTATAAGTCTTGAATGATCTTGGATCAAAGCACATGATAAGCAGCCATAAGGACATTATTTTAACAATTAGGGAAATTTAAGTATAGACTATGTATTAGATATCTACTGGTGAACAGCAAACCTAAACTTGGTAGCTTAAAAATATAGTTTACTGTTTCTCAGGGTTCTGTGGACTGGTTGGGAGTTTCTTCTGCTGACATTGCCTGCACTCACTCAACACAGCTGGAGGCACCACTGGAAGGCTGGACTCCTTTCTTCATAAACTCTTTTATTCTCAAGGAGGCTAGACTGGGCTTCTGTGGTTCTAGTGGCCTTCCAAGAGGACAGGCCCCAAGATGCATATGCTTATCTAGTCTCTGCTTGCAGTAAGTTCCTTGGTTGATGTTTTATGACGGCATAGTGGGAGGAGAGGTCTGCAGGGGCCATTACTGTAACAATCAGCCACAGATACTATATTAGATAATTTTAAATCAGTGTTACATTTTTTGGATGTTAATAATATTGTGGTCATAAAAGACAATATTCCAGTCGTAAGCAATAAAGGATGAAGTAGTTAAAAGTAATGTGACATGATTTGTGGGATTAATTTTAAGATATTTTAGGGAGAGGTGGAAGGGAGGAAGAAGGGGAGAGACAGAGGGAAAGAGAGGGAGAGATGGTGAGAGAGGGGGTGAGAATGGAAAGGGAGCATCTATTAACCATCATTAGAGTTAGATGAGGGCTACACAGATGTTTATATTATTATTCTTTCAAGTTTTCAAGCCTAGATGTGCTGCACAAATTTTCAATAGATTTGAAACTCTGAAAAATAAAACTTGGTGAAATTTAAAAGAACCCCTGTTGAGTTTGTGAAGAGAAGTCCATACCTTTCCACCTTCAAGACCTTGGATTCAGTAGGTCTGGGCACTGCTTGTATAACAAGGACTAAGGTGACTCTATTAGTCCATAGTTTGACACTGGACTACACTAGAAAAATGTGGGCCAATAATACTTTTTCAATTGCAAGGGAGACAGAGGGTCAGAAAATACTAATTATATAGAAAAAGATGGAAAAAATGAAGTTATTAAAAAGGACAAGTTAACATAAAATAAGATGGAAAAATTGAAGCCAAACGCAGTACTTGTAAGGGTGACTATACACAGGATAAACTTAAATTATAAGACTCTTATACTAGATCAAAAAGCAAGACTCAACTAGATGCTGCTTATAAGAAACTCATCTAAAGTTAAGTGAAAAATGCATTCAAAAGACAGAAGTGGAATTTTATAAAAATACATTTTACTTTCTGTAATGAATATCTAACAGGAATAAATCTTTCTGAATTAAGTAATATAACATCAGAATTGAAGAAGTAAACCTACAGGAAATACAAAAGGAAATTAACAGGAAAACAATACTTTTGGGAAACAACTGACAGATTACATTAAAAAAATATTACTTGGCTTAAAAGATGCAAAAAATAAAAAAGAAATAAATAATATTGATTTCATGAGTATATGTTGAATTTAAAAACCGAGAACAGTTAGGACATCTTATTTTAAACTTCTACTAAACATTTACAGAAATTGATTCTAATATAATGCACAAAAGCTGCTTCAATAAATTTTAATAAGCAGAATATAAATTACATTATATAGAAAATAGAAAAATAAAATTGTAAAAACTCTAACCACCTAGAAATTTTAAATGTATCTTAATATTGTGTAAAATAGGATATTAAACTGATAGTGCCAAATATCTAAGTAAAGTGGTGTAGAGTAGTGGTCCCCAACCTTTTTTGGGCCACAGACCAGTTTAATGTCAGAAAATATTTTCACGGACCAGCCTTTAGGGTGGGACGGGTAAATAAATATATCATGTGACCGAGACAGGCGTCAAGAGTGAGTCTTAGACGGATGTAACAGAGGGAATCTGGTCATTTTTAAAAAATAAAACATTGTTTAGACTTAAATATAAATAAAACAGAAATAATGTAAGTTATTTATTCTTTCTCTGTGGGCTGGTACCGGTCCATGGCCCGGGGGTTGGGGACCACTGGTGTAGAGCATTAGGGAATCTGGAAAAATCCCTTCTGTATGAAAGTTTCTAATACCAAGTTGCCATCAATTCTACCCCCATAATAAAATGCACAAAAATGTATTGAAATACTTTGTGCGATTTAGTTTTATGTGTATTTTCTTACCACACATTTAAGAAATAGATCACATTCCTATATTAAAGTTGATGGTTTTATGATCAAGACAACACATACATGTGATTATGAATTTCAGACCTGAGGTCCTCAATGGGAAGCATCACAAATGAAGATGATATACGCGAAGAAACAGAATTCTAGAGGGCTTCTGTTGTGTAAGTACAGAGAAAGGAAGAAGAGTCGGGACAGTATCTCAGCGTACAGTTTGAGCATTTAGACTGCTCAACATGCCTAGTTCCATGGGATTTGTGTCATGGTAATTTTCCACTAGTCATTTCAGAGCTGAAACAAACAGCAGGCTCCTCTGCTACCCCATTTCACATCAAGCATTTATATACTTTAGGAAACCATCATTCTGTACCCAGGAAATAGAACTGAAGACACACCTTCCTCAAGCCAGTCTACCAGTGATGGCAAAACCCATAAGAATCCATATGCAGAACCCATCCAACGACTGCAAATGATTACTTAATAGTCTATTGGGAAACATTTTAGCTTTTTGGTTGCAGAAAGGTTTTCAAAAATAACGGGGCAAATCGTTCTAGGTCTTTGTGACCTAAAATGTCTAATAAAGCTGAAGAATTATTAGAACATCTTAGAGAAACCTGAGGCCATTCAGCCTAATGATTTAGTAATGATGTCTCTGTCACTGGGTGAGAGACACATGTGGCCTCTAGCTTAGTATATATTCAGCAACGTTCATCAATATATTGGTAGCACTGGCTATGAGAATTCTATGTCCTGAATATTCTAAGGCTATAGTTTAACTCTGAAAATGGATTTATTTTGTGATGTGTTCAACTTTTAGAAAATTAAATGATAAAGTCCAAATAATAAAATAAAAATGTAATAAAAACTCAGTAACTGAAAAGGAGACATCACACTGAGAATTTGATTGGTACATGTGAGATATAAGATCATTTCTTTCCGATCTCATATTTTAAAAATTCATAAATGGCCACGAATAGTCACCTCAGAGGAGAAATGCAAACTGAAAAGAGAGGAAGCCCAAATTAAAAACAAACAAAACAAAAACGAACACTATCACAGTTAAGTCTATACTGACCTCTAGTGGTCAAATTTAAAAATGATTAAGATGCCTCATTTTGTGTGTATTGAGTAGTATTTCATTGCATTTTATGAATATATCATAATTTATCTATTCTCTTTTTCATGAACATGGGACTATTTCTAGTTTTCAGATACTATGGACATTTTTGTATAAGACTTTCTGTGGATATATTCATTCATTCCTCTTAGGTATATACTGAGGAATTGTTACAAAATGATAAGGGGGTGGGGTTAAGTGTATAAACTTTTTATGAACAAAGTTGAAAAACTCCCCAAAATTGCATATTCCTTTGTTTGTTTATAATAGACACATTTTTACTATAGCCCCAGACAATTCATGAATCAATCTCCATAGAATAGTACAGTTGGACCTTGAATAACATGGGTCCACTTAGAGGCAAATTATTTTTTTGGTAAATAACCTGTATTGTTGGGACTCCATGACAACAGAGGGTTGAGTGTATGCATTGATCTACACCATTTCATATAGGAGACTTGAGCATTCATTGATTTTCAGGGGTCCTGCATAGATTTATGAATCTATGAGATTCGTAGGTCTGTGGGAGGTCGTAGAATCAATTCCCCTTGAATACAGAAGGACAAGTATGCAGTTAAGTTTTGGGGAACTCAAAAATTATACATAGATTTTAAACTGTGTATAACCCTTAACTCCTGAATTGTTTAAATGTCAACTGTATTACCAGTGTATTTAAGTTTAAACTTTAAATCTTTTTATGGTTGAAGCGCTAAATACCATAAAATGGCTTACTGTATGTGGGATGGTTAATTTTATGGGTCAACTTGCCTGGGCCATAGTGTGCCCAGATATTTGGTGAAACATTATGCAGGGTGTTTCTGGATGAGATTAACATTTCAATAGGCAGACTGAGAAAAGTAGATTGCCCTTGCCAATGTGGTGGGCCTCATCTAATCCCCTTGAAGGCCCAAAGAGAACAAAAAGGCTGAGTAAGAGAATTCTCTCTCTACTTATCCTTGAGCTGGGACATGGGTCTTCTCCTGCCTTTGGCAGACCTGGACTTAGACTAAAACTTAGAGCATTGGCTCTCCTGCTTCTTGGGTCTTCAAACTCAGACTGGAATTCACACTGTCAGCCCTTCTGCTTCTCCTTCTCAGGCATTTGGACCCAGACTGTCGCTATACCATTGAGCTTTCCCCTATCTCCAGCATGCCAACTGCAGATCCTGGGACTTCTTAGTCTGCACAATCATAAGTCAATTATGGATAATGAATCTATCTATACATATATTACTCCAGCATTAACACAAATAAATGACAAGTAAGTCACAACACATACACTGTGTTTTATTTTATTTTTCACTTTTTTCAGGATTTTTAAAAAGATAGTTTTTTTTAAAGTAGAATAGTCTTTCAGAGAGAGTTTGTCTTCAATGTAAATAAAAATGACATGAGTTCCCATATGAGGACTTCCATAGCTGAAAAACAATCAAATTCACTCTGATGTCCCCCACTGGCTAGAAGAATCTTATGTCAATAGCAAGACACTTCTTAAAAATCCTGTTATTTTTTTGTATCTAATTCCTGTCACAGCTTTTTCTGTACAGAGATGGATGCCTGGAATGATTTACATAACATTCTGGGTCACTTGGTTCATTTCAAAGTAAGTTGACACATTTGTGTATTATTTCACAGAGGAAGAGGTATGCCCCGCCCCTATTCTCTAAAGATAAAATGCTCAATTTTGTTGAGGCAAAAAAGCCACTTTTGGAGACATTTGCAACATGTATTTTTTTTTCCTACTAGTTCTGCTGGCTTTGCAGTTTAGTCTTCATCTTTATCTTAGCAGTAGTACTGCCAACACCAAAGGTCCTGGCTTGCACTTGTGTACCTGATTTTGTTGTGTGTCTTATACACTCACTGGATTAAAGACACCTGTATTAGTTTTGTAGGCATGCCACAATAAATGACATAAATCTGATAGCTTACAACAGAAACTTATTTTCCTACAGTTACAGCAGCAAAGTGTCTGAAACTAAGGTCTTAGCAGGGTTAGTTCCTTCTGGAGAATCTGAAAGAAAATTCCTTTCCATACCTGTCTCCTAGATTGTAGTGGCTTACAGCAGTGGTCCCCAAAGCTCGGGCCGTGGACCGGTACTGGTCCGTGGGCCATTTGGTACCAGTCTGCAGAGAAAGAATAAATAACTTACATTATTTCCATTTTATTTATATTTAAGTCTGAACGATGTTTTTTTTTTAAAAACTGACCAGATTCCCTCTGTTACATCCATCTAAGACTCACTCTTGATGCTTGTCTTGGTCACACCCTAAAGGCCAGTCTGTGAAAATATTTTCTGACATTAAACCTGTCCGTGGCCCAAAAAAGGTTGGGGACCATTGGCTTACAGCAATCCTTGGCATTCCTTGGCTTGTAGTTAAGTCACTCCAATCTCTGCCTCTACTGTCACGTGACTCTTTTCTCTGAGTGTGTCAACTGCCCTTCTCTTTTCTCTTCTAAAGAGACCAGTCATTGGGTTTAGAGCTCATCTTAAACCCAGGATGATCTCATCTCGAGATCCTTAATTTAATTATATCCACAAAGACCTTATTCCAAATAAGGGCACATTCACAGGTATTGGAAATTAGGATTTGGACATATTTCTTCAAAGGCTCGCCCCCTGGTGGGCATGCCGAGTGGATCCCAGTCAGGTGCATGCGGGAGTCTGTCTGACTGCCTCCCCGTTTCCAGCTTCGGAAAAATATATTCAACCTGTGGTGGTGCAGTGGATAACGTCTGGAACGCTGAGGTTGCAGGTTCGAAACCCTGGGCTTGCCTGGTCAAGGCACATAGGAGAAGCAACTACTATGAATTGATGCTTCTCACTTCACCCCTCTCCTCTCCCTAAAATCAATAAATAAAATCTTTCTCTAAAAAAGGCAATATTCAATTTATTACAATACTTAATTATCTTTTGAGGTTGTTATTCATGAAAATGTGCTACAAGAAAAGTTGGAATCAAAATCTAACAGAATGCTAATTAGAGGACTTCTGCTTTTAGCAACAATGGAGTAATAAAAACAAGGTTAATTCTTCCACATTCAAGAAATTTAAAATGGGTGTATAATGATAATGAAACGTTGGACTGCGGGTGGAACAAAACTGTGATCCCTGTTAAGTGAAAACAAGTGAATTGAGTCTATTGCCCGGATAAAGTGTTCAGGCTGCAGCGCAGGAAGGGGAAACGTAAACGGACCCAACAGATCTCCTTAGTTATCAGACAGCAGGGGAGCGTGGTGTGTGCATGTATGTATTTTGCATATGTGTGCATGTGTAGCTTCTTGAAATATAAAGGTAAATAAAACAACATCTACTCTCAAGGAGCTCACAATGCATTTAATTATCACAGGCATATAAAGCCAATATAATTCTCAAATATTTTTGAAGAAAGAGAGAAAATATAGTTTTTTCTGTTGTACAAAAATTATTTGAGGTGAGTTTCATGAATCAAAACTTTATTTAGGCCCTGGCCAGTTGGCTCAGTGGTAGAGCGTCGGCCTGGCGTGTAGGAGTCCCAGGTTCAATTCCCAACCAGGGCACACAGGAGAAGTGCCCAATTGCTTCTCCACCCCTCCCCCTCTCCTTCCTTTCTGTCTCTCTCTTCCCCTCCCGCAGCCAAGGCTCCATTGGAGCAAAGATGGCCTGGGTGCTGAGGATGGCTCTGTGGCCTCTGCCTCAGGCGCTAGAATGGCTCTGGGTGCAACAGAGTGACATCCCAGAGGGTCAGAGCATCACCCCCTGGTGGGCATGCCGAGTGGATCCCGGTCAGGTGCATGCGGGAGTCTGTCTGACTGCCTCCCCGTTTCCAGCTTCGGAAAAAATGCAAAACAAAACAAACAAACAAAGAAAAATAAAACTTTATTTATGAAAGACAGATTTATAAATTCTTTCATTATGTAGGTATGAATGAGTTAGAAACAGAGCACACAAATACCTTGTTGGTAAGGGAAAATGAAAAAAAAATTGGAGGAACGTATTGGGAACTTAAGAAAATCATGAGGAATGCTTTGAATTAGGTTCTAATTTACAGCCTACCATCTCATCTTTCTCTCCAGTTCATTTCAAGTGATTTATTCCATTAGGTCTAGTTGGGAAAATCTCCATTTAAGAATTTTTGTATGTTTTCATGGGATCTTGTCAGGATGAGTTGTGTTAGAGATCTTATTACTGGAAAAAGAGTAATTATTCTGCAGGATCTGAAATAAAAACAGACTTGGTCACTGACCCCTTGGAGATGATTTAACATGTGGAAGTTAAGTGGTTTGAGCCAAAAGAGAGAGAAGATAATATACAGTTTTTATAAGTGGTTTTTTCTTTTTTTTTTTTGTCAAAAATTTCACTTAAAAGATTGGACTTAAGCATTTCATTTTTTTCTCCTAAATTTTCTTCACAAAATTAAATGGATAACCATTCTTTTATTCTCTTTCTCTAGTTGTGGAAGATAGAATTTTTTAAAAAAAATTTTTTTAGTGAGAGGAGGGAAGGCAGAGACAGACTCCCACATGTGCCCCAACCGGGTTCCACCTGACATGCCCACTAGGGGCCAATGCTCTGCCCAACTGGGGCCTTTGCTCCATTGCAACCAGAGCCATTTTTTAGCTGCTGACGCAGAGGCCATGCAGCTATCCTCAGTGCCCCGGGCCAACTCGCTCTAATCAAGCCATGGATGCAGGAAGGGAGAAGGAGGAGGAGGAGAGAGAGGGAGAGAGAGAGAGAAAAGAGAAGTGAGAGGGGGAGGGGTGGAGAAGCAGATAGGTTTTTCTCCTGTGTGCCCTGACTGGGAATCGAACCCGAGACTTCCACATACCGGGCCAATGCTCTACCACTGAGCCAACTCTTTTTTAGAGCCAGGGCCTCTTTTTAATTTTTCTAATAACCTAGTTCATTGAAATCTTTTAATTATCAAGGTATAAGTCACAGATACAAAAAAAATATAGAGCACAGGGGTAACAAAATAGCCAAGAGCACTTGTAAAAAATGCAAATACATACTTTCCAGGGCTGGAGACTATACAATTCACTAGGTCATTGCAGAACACCCAAGAATATGCACTTCTTTTCAACATGTGGAAAATGGAGGTGATCTAGTTTAAGCAGTTTAAAATTTCACAGCCTCTCAAGTGAGACTATTATAGAATGGAGACGGAGGCAAAGGGTAGCTAAGAATTCTTAACTACACTATCCGTTTGAAACAGTCACTTTCTGGAACCTGAGACATCACACACCTAAATATAACAAATCCAAATGCTAATAATTTTTGCTCCTTGTTGTTACTTTGAATATACCCATAGGCTTTCTTCCACTAGGGGAAATAATTGAGAATAAATTATAATTGTTTCAGATCTTTAAAACTAGTTTAAAAATGGCTATAAGACAGAAGAAGTCAGACACAAAAAGAAACCTACTGATATGATACCTTTTTATATAGTTTTAGAATAGGCCAAAGTAATCTAGAATAACAGAAAACAGATCACTGGTGGCCTAGTGCATGGAGGTTTCAACTAAAGAATAATTAAATGCTATTATATAAAATTTAAAATATAATTAAATGAAAAAATAGCCTTTGTATCATGTCAATTTATTCAAAGTTATCAACATAGTAACATTTTAGGTTAAAATGAAAATGAATTTTTGTAAGGTATTACAATTAAATATTTATTTTAGCAATTTAACAATTAAACAGGGACTCCAGTATAATTTTTAAGTTGCACTCATATAGAGAAATAGTAGGTAATTGTTTGGATGGGGTGGTGGTGAGGGCAATCACTCTTAAAAAATATTCTTCAACCTACACACGTGTTTTCTTTATCAAAAAACACAATGATAGCTAAGAATTATGGAACATTTGCCTAGTGCCCAATAATGCCCATACTTGATAGCTTTTCATTAATTTGAACATCAACACAGCCATGTGAGATAGATATTCTCATTACCCGTGGTTTACAGATGAGGACTCTAATACAGGGGCTCAGAACCTAGCCACAGTCACACAAGGAAAAAGAAGCAGAGGAGGGATTTAAACCCACGCCTGTGAGCTCTGGAGTGCAGTGCTTAAGCAGACACTATTCTGTCTCCTCTGCACAGCCAAGTAACACACTGTCAGCTGACATGGTGAAACTGACACCTCAGCAGGGGTTGTGTTAGTTTGAGAGTTTGGGAACCATTGTGATGAACGAACGTACTAGCAGTTCCACTTTGGTTTTCTTAAAGAAATAAAACTAGCATGTCTGTTCTTTTCTATTGCTTAGTGAAAACCACCAGTGAAAACAGGAAGAAAATCTCTAGTTAAAAGAGAGATTTTAGAAAACTATATTTCGGGGGGGGGGGGCAATATCTATCTCTCTCCCAAGGAGTGTTTGATCTCTTGGTCTCTTTAAACTGCTTCTCTGCTAAACCTGAACTTCACTTCAGCAACTCCAGAAATTCCCCCAGATTGGAATAATACATGCATATATGTGTGTGTATGTATACGTACTTGCATATTATGTATGCACATCCTTTCAATTATACACATACTCTCAATGGTGGGAAATTTCTGTTCTCTGAAGATGGATTTTTATCTGCAGATAATGAAAAACATTTTCAGCTAAGTAAGATGGGCAGGTGAAGTAGAGTTGGGCAATATTAATTCGAAGCAAAAGTAAGTTTGGGCTAAAAATAATAAAATGACCTTTTTAACATTCAGCTACCGACTCTGACATTTACTTTTTCTAGCCAAGGATCCAGGTATCTTTAGAATCTAATTCCACTGGGAGATAGTTCTTCCCCCATCACCACTACGCCTGTCTTCATAAATAGTTCATTAAATTTTTTTTTCATTTTTATACTTAACTGAAAATCAGTTTTTCTTCATTCTCACACTTGTGGGGAAAAATCATTTACCCACCGCGAGATGAGTTGAAATCCATTTGCTGTACGAAAGAAAATGAGCACTGCTCTCAACATAATCTGGCTGGTGTCCAGTAGAGGCGTTCTCTTGAACACTGCTGCCACCTGCTGGTCATGTGATTGTTAGATTTTTAGAAAAAGCCGTGCATAATACTCCAGTCAAGATGATGCAAAATGCAAGTATCATTAATAGTTAGTTTTGCTGACCCTGGATAATAAAAAAGAATAACTGTAATTAAGGACACTGGAATCAAACACGCAAAAAGCACAGACTCTCAAGATTACTAGGGACCTTACTAACCGTCTTCCTCATCCACCTATATTCTGTTTTGCTATTTCTGTAAAAAATCATACAGGTTCCCTTGAAAACCCACAAGATCTTTGCTAATTCACCTATTCAGTAAATACAGGTTGGCTCCTCCTATACATCAACATGTGCTGGGGTTACAATATGCAACAGAAAGAGCACAACGTGCCCTTAGCCAATCAGATCATGTGGGAGACAAATCGATCAAATAATCACAGAAAAGAATGTCACAACATGGGAGAAGTGTTAATTAGACACCAACCATGCTTGTTTCTGACTGTTATAAAAGAATTTTAACGAAGTGGTTTGGTGATGGTGAGTTTCTACCTATAAGTATCAGCGAATTGGGCTGGGAAAGAGGGCAGCAGGTAGAAATTCCAGGTAGAAAGAATATTATGGGCAAAGATCTGTTGTAAGAAAGCATGATCCTTGCCAAGGGCTGAAGGAAGGTCAGTAGGACTAGAGCAACGAGAGCTAGGTGCAGCAAGGTGGCTTTGGAAGGCTATGGGCCTGAGCCACCAGGGATCTAGTGTTATGCGTTTGAGTTTTATTTTTCTGAGCAATAGAAAAACATTAATGATAAAGCCTACACTTTTTTTTCTTTTTTGTTTTTTTACAATGGTGAACAGATTGAAGGGGGCCAGATAAATGGAAGGAGACCAATAAAGAGGCAACAACTAGTCCTCCAGGAGAGAGAGAAAAGTTCAGAGAAGTATGTGGAGATCAATCTGAAGGGTGAGGAAGAAGCAGACAAGTTTGGCTTGTCCAGCTATGTTGGGCGCACAGGTCACAAAGATGGGGAACAGCTGAGAATCTCTTTTGAAAGTAGACAGTCCATCCTTAGATTAACAAAGAAATATCTTCCTGTTAACTAGAAATATTCTATTTCCTATACGTTCTATCTCTAGTGTGTACAAACAGGTCAATTCTAATCTCTCTCCCACAAGAAAATCCCTCAAACATTAAAAAATAACTGTCTCATATCCCTGAAGCATATTTTCTTTTGGTTAATATTTTAGCCTAGTTGACCATTTTCTCATATAAATGGTTCCAAGTTCCCTCTCAATCCTTGCTGTTTCCCTCTGAGTGATTGATTGCCAGGTTGTCTATGTCCCTCTTTAAATATAGTTCTCAATATTGTAAAGAGAGGTTTGAACATCACGAAGTAAAACATGATTAGTGCCTCTCTAATTTTTTAGATATATGGTCTAAAATTACATGGTGATCTCCTGACAATCAAGTCATATAATACTATTATTAACTTGTGTCAAGATTAATGCCAATTAATATATAGTTCAAATACAATACAATTCTTTTCAACTTAATAAAGAACTGGGTTAGAGTGGATTAATTTGTTTGTCTGATGACCAGAGAGGTCTATGTAAATTGGGTTGAAGCCAGTTGTACTGTCTGATTCACTGTGAGCATTAACACTACCAGAAGTTACTCTAATACAAGTTGTACAAGTGAAAGACAGTACTACAAAGCCTTGACAAGTACAGATCAACACACACACACACACACACACACACACACACACACACACATTAAGGTTCCCTGACATGTTTTTTTATTTAGTTTTAAATACAGTAACCTTTACCTACATACCAGTACTGGTGCAGAATGGGCACTGTATAAATATTTGTTTAAAAAATAAATATACTCATGTGATTGCTAACTGTACTTTAAACAATTTGAAGTGATTATTTAAATAAGAAAAAACTGTAGGCCCTCAGTTGTCAGTATTTTACAATATAATTATGTGCCTATTTTGGTAAGTTTTCTATTTTATTGCCTATGTAGAGAGAAGAATAATGTTCTCAGGGAATAAAATAGTGTTCCCCCTTTAAGGTCAAGATTCTGCCAAACTACCTAGTCTCCTAGAGGAAAAAAATTGCTTATATTTGGGTAATAGTTTTCCTTGGTCAAAGGTGAATGTTAGCTCTTAGAAAGCTCACACTAGCATTCTCCCCAAAGCAAAAGTTTTTTTAAATTTTTTTAATTTTAATTGACTGTGTTTACATAGATTCTAGTCCCCCCCCCCCGAACGCATCCCCCTCCCCCGTGTTCCCCACAACCTCCCCCTTTCCTCCTCCCCACAACACCCTCCCCCCTTCCCTCCAGGATTTGCTTTTCTGCTCTCTATAATGTTGTGTTATGTGTGTATAATTTCACCAATCTCTTTCCCTTCTCTGATCCCATCCTCTCATCCCCTTTCCCTCTGTCCCCTGTCCCTCTGGTCCTGGTGACCCCGCCTCTGTCTCTATTTCGTTTCTCAGTTCACATTGTTCATTGGATTCCTCAAATGAGTGAGGTCATATGATATTTTTTTTTCTCTGCCTGGCTTATTTCACTTAACATAATAGTTTCCAGATCCATCCATATTGTTGCAAAAGGTATGATTTCCTTTTTCAAGGCCCCATAGTATTCTATTGTGTATATGTGCCATAGCTTTTTAATCTGCTCTTCCACTGACGGACACTTGGGCTGTTTCCAGATCTTAGCTATTGTAAACAACACTGTCATAAACATGGGGGTGCATTTCTTCTTTTGAATCATTGATGTGGTGTTCTTGGGATATATTTCTAAAAATGGGATGGCTGGGTCAAAGGGCAGTTCTATTTTTAATTTTTAATTTTTTTTACAGTGACAGAGAGTCAGAGAGAGGAATAGATAGGGACAGACAGACAGGAACGGAGAGAAATGAGAAGCATCAATCATTAGTTTTTCATTGTGACACCTTAGTTGTTCATTGATTGCTTTCTCATATGTGCCTTGACCGTGGGGCTGCAGCAGAGCGAGTAATCCCTTGCTTGAGCCAGTGACCTTGGGTCCAAGTTGGTGAGCTTTGCTCAAGCCAGATGAGCCCGCACTCAAGATGGTGACCACGGGGGTCTCGAACCTGGGTCCTCCACATCCCTGTCTGACGCTCTATCCACTGCGCCACTGCCCAGTCAGGCCCATTTTTAATTTTTTGAGGAATCTCTGTACTGTTTTCCACAGTGGCTGCATCAGTCTGCATTCCCACCAGCAGTGCAGGAGGGTTCCCTTTTCTCCACATCCTCGCCAGCACTTATTCTGTGTTGTTTTGTTGATGAGCACCATTCTGACTGGTGTGAGGTGATATCTCATTGTGGTTTTAATTTGCATTTCTCTAATGATTAGTGATGTTGAGCATTTTTTTCATCTGTCTATTGGCCATCTGTATGTCCTTTTTGGAGAAGTGTCTATTCATTTCTTTTGCCCATTTTTTGATTGGATTGTTTATCTTCCTGGTTTTGAATTTTACAACTTCTTTATAAATTTTGGTTATTAACCCCTTATCAGATGTATTGTCGAATATATTCTACCATTGTGTGGTTTGTCTTTTTATTTTGTTCATGGTGTCTTTAGCTATGCAAAAGCTTTTTAGTTTGATATAGTCCCATTTGTTTATCCTGTCCTTTATTTTCCTTGCCCGTGGAGATAAATCAGCAAAATATATTGCTGCAAGTGATGTCAGAGAGCTTATTGCCTATGTTTTCTTCTAGGATGTTTATGGTTTCACCCAAAGCAAAAGTTTTTAACTTGAATTGTTGAAATAGCGATTGATATTTTTTAAAAATCACCTTATTCTTTATCTGGGGATAGTTACTGACCTACTAGTGTTATGGTAATGATCCCCTGCATTGGTATTACTGTAGACAGACTGACTAAAAAAAGGTGTGTTGCTAAAAATGTAAAATATTTATATGTTTAGGTTAAAATAGCTAAATATAAAATTCTAATACTTCCCCCAAAGGAACAGATATCAGATATAAAAGAATATCAGAAATACAAAGCATCCAACTGGAGCACTGATGGCATTAAACAAAATAAAATCACTGAATTCTTCCACACAAAAAAAGTGCTTGCGTCTTGGATTAAGTTCTTACTGCTGTAGATTGTAAACTTTTAAATATGTGTCTTCCAAAATCCAATTAAAAAACGGGCAAAGGACCTGAAAAGACAGGTCTCCAAAGAGGATATAGAGATGGCCAATACACGTGTGAAAAGATGTTCAATGTCACTAATCATTAGAGAGATGCTAATTAGAACTACAATGTGATATTACTTCACACCAGTCAGAATGGCTATCATCAGTAAGTCAACAAACAACAATTTCTGGTGAGGGTGTGGAGAAAAGGGAACCCTTCTGCATTGTTGGTGAGAATGCAGACTGATACAGCCACTGGGGAAAACAGCATGGAGTTTCCTCAAAAAAATTAAAAATGGAACTGCCTTTTGACCCAGTGATCCCACTTCTGAGAATATAGTTTAAGAAACCTGAAATGTTAATTCAGAAGAATATATGCACCCCTATGTTCACTGCACTATTGTTTACAATAGCCAAGATCTGGAAACAGCCCAAATGTTCATCAGTTGATGAGTGCATATAAAAGCTGTGACAGATTTACACAATAGAATACAATGTGGCTGTGAAAGAGAAGGAAATCTTAACTTTTGCCATAGCATGGAAGACCTGGATATTATTATGCTAAGTGAAATAAGGAGTCAGAGAAAAACAAATACCATATAATTTCATGTATATGTGAAATCTATTAAATAAAATGGAAACAGAAGCATGGATACATGGAACAGACTGACAGCTGTCAAAAGGGAGGAGAGCCCTGGCTGGCTGGCTCAGTGGTAGAGCGTCGGCCTGGCGTGTGGAAGTCCCGGGTTCGATTCTCAGCCAGGGCACACAGGAGAGGTGCCCATCTGCTTCTCCACCCCTCCCTCTCTCCTTCCTCTCTGTCTCTCTCTTCCCCTCCCACAGCCAAGGCTTTATTGGAGCAAAGTTGGCCCAGGCGCTGAGGATGGCTCCATGGCCTCTGCCTCAGGTGCTAGAATGGCTCCAGTTTCAACAGAGCAACACCTCTGATGGGCAGAGCATCACCCCCTAGTGGACTTGCGAGGTGGATCCCAGTTGGGCACATGCAGGAGTCTGTCTCTCTGCCTCCCTGCTTTTCACTTCAGAAAAATACAAAAAAAAAAAAAAAAAAAAAAAAAAGGGAGGACAATTGGGGGACGGGGCTGGATGGATGAAAGAAGGTTAAAGAAATAGCCAAAAACATATATACAGAAACATAGACACAGACAACAGTGTGGTGACAGCCAGAGGGAAAGGAAGGCGGGGAGAGGTAGAGGGGGGTAAAAGTGGGGGAATGGGATGGAGAGAGACTTCGGTTGGGACAAAGGGTGCACAAGTCAGTGTGTAGACAATGTTTTATTGATTTGTACACTTGAAACCTGTATGGTTTTGTGAACCAATGTCATCCCGATAAATTAATTAAAAAAAAGGAAATACATTTTCTGTTGTTAAAAGCAAAAAAAGCAGATCACAAAACAGAATGTGTATTATAATTATACTAACTTTATTGTACCAAGACTGGGTTATCTGTTCTGATTATAAAGTAACAAGTTTGTTAAGAAATTTTGGGAAATCTAGAAAAGTATAAAGAAGAAAATAAAAAGCATTATACTCTTATAAAAATGTAAGTAAATAAAATAAAGATATGTCTTCGAGGGTTCCTTCAAGACATAACTGATAGGACCTAAAAGTCATAAAGATAAGTAGTTTACTTTTGTTTTACTCTAGGGTTTTGTGTTGTTTGTAAGAAAAATAATTTTTTAAAATTCGGATAGAATTTTGGGTTCAGTGTTTAGTTGATAACTTCTTTTTAAACTTGTTGGCATATAAAGTAGTTGAAACTGTCCTTTAACTCAGTTGTCAAGAGGTCTCTGGATACCCTTCAAGCTTCGTTTATAGACAGATTCATAAATTTTTTTAACTCTAGGAAGGTCATCAAAACTCACTCTTTGCTTTCAGCTTGGCCCTCCCTCTTCATTTTTACATACACACTTGGCCAAACTTTGACACTTACTCTCAATTCCAAAAGGAGTTCCACTGGGATTTTATAGGAATGTCACTGAATGTAGCCGGGAAGAACTGCCTCATAACAGCAGTAAGATGCTACGTCAGGAACAGGGTGAGTTTCCCATTTGTTCTGGGTTTCCTTTCAGTCCTTTTGTAAATGTTTATGGTAAAGTAAAATATTTTAGAATTCTAGCATACTTCTTATTAATTATTTTCATATTTTTATCATCATTGTAGGTATTAATAGCATTTATTTTTCACTTTTTAGTTAATTATCAGTGGCATATTGGAAGAGTATTTATTTTACATTTATGCTATATTTCAGCACCTTACTAAATAGTATTATTGAATTAAGAGAATTTCATAAATTTTTAAAGAATATAATATATATTGAAATGACAATTTTTGCATTTTATTTCTATACCTGTTTTTCTTATTTCTTAATGTTATATTACCACATTGGCTAAGATCTTCAGAAAATACTGAATAATGGCAGTCATGGA
This sequence comes from Saccopteryx leptura, assembly GCF_036850995.1. Lineage (NCBI taxonomy): Eukaryota > Metazoa > Chordata > Mammalia > Chiroptera > Emballonuridae > Saccopteryx > Saccopteryx leptura. Next base: position 228,735,213 of record NC_089503.1, read on the forward strand.
GAAATCTTTGATTTCCAACTTATAGAGAACTCTTTTTTATCAGTTTTATTGAGGTATAATTGATAGAGAACTCTTCTGTTTCATCTTACAGTGGTACCTTGAGATATGAATTTAATTCGTTCTGTAACCAAACTTGTAAGTCAGTCAACTTGTATTGATATATCAAACTGCCGATACTGGTCCCCTGCGCCAACATGCCAACTAGCCGCAGCTTCCCGAATCACGATTCATATCTCGGAATTTCGCTTGAATCTCGAACAAAAATATGGACCGAGTCACAGCTCTTATCTTAAAAAATTTATATGTTGGTCTGTTCGTATCTCAAGGTACCATTGTTGTTATTTATTTGCTATTGTTTTTTGACGGACATCTTTTTTTTCTTTTTCTTTTTTTTTTTCCTGTATTTTTCTGAAGCCGGAAACGGGGAGAGACAGTCAGACAGACTCCCGCATGTTCCCGACCGGGATCCACCCGGCACGCCCACCAGGGGGCGACGCTCTGCCCCTCCGGGGCATTGCTCTGTTGTGACCAGAGCCACTCTAGCGCCTGGGGCAGAGGCTGAGGAGCCATCCCCAGCGCCTGGGCCATCTTTGCTCCAGTGGAGCCTCGGCTGTGGGAGGGGAAGAGAGAGACAGAGAGGAAGGAGAGGGGGAGGGGTGGAGAAGCAGATGGGCGCCTCTCCTGTGTGCCCTGGCCCAGAATCGAACCCAGGACTTCTGCACGCCAGGCCGACGCTCTACCACTGAGTCAACTGGCCAGGGCTGACATCTTATATCTAAAGCTTCCTCTTATTTGTTGCTTTACTAAGAAGTTATTTTCTTAATTAAAAACTGGTTTTTAATTTTAGTAAATTCCTTTTGAATATATGTTATCACATAGTTTCCCTGACATTATAAGTTACATTAATTCATTTGCATAGTGTGGGTCAAATAAGTTTGCAAATATGATGTATGTTTGCTCACTTACAGTTTGCATTGGGTGTGGGGGACAGGCTGTAAGCAGGCAGGGTCCTTATAGCCTAAGGCTTAGTTTTAAGACAGCCTTTCCCACCCTTTTAATCCTAAAATCTTCTCAACACTAAACTTTTCCCCACACCCTTGACTGTTGCATGATGTGGGGTGGTGCACTCTTATGAGTAATTCCATTTATGCCTCAGATAAGTGGCTTTGTATCAGATACCTCCTTATTTGTATACTGGCTTAAAGATTTTGATTTCTACACTATAAAATGGGGCAGACTGGGGGCTCTCTCTCTCTCAGTTCCTGAAATTATCATTGCAGAGGAGCAGCAGCCAAGATGGCAGAGTGCTGAAGGAGAAGACAGTTTTTGCAGAGTCTGTGCAGAGAGAAGGAGATGGGGAACAGAGGTGAATAAGGCTGGTGAGGTAGAAACCTTTAATTCTAGGAAACTCAGATGAGTCAGTGGCTTTGTTAGCCCCGAAGAGAAAAGGAAGTGTTTTCCTACTGTGTGTATTTCTCGCCCGCCAGGTGCAAGCTAGGATTAAATGTAAGGGCCCACCAGATCTTGGTTTCGTTGTTTCATTACCGTCTGTCCGAATCAAATTCGAACCTGCACAGGCCAGGCAGCTCTGATGGTGGCCATGGCTACTGGCTTTACACATAGTATGAACTACTCTTGCATTCCTGAATTAAGTCCTACTTGGTTGAGAGAGAGAGAGAGAGAGGGAGAGAGAGAAAGAGAGAGACAGGAAGGGAGAGAGATGAAAAGCATCAGTTCATTGTTGTGGCACCTTAGTTGTTCATTGATTGCGTTCTCATATGTGCCTTGACTGGGGCAACAGCATAGTAAGTGACCCCTTGCTCAAGCCAGTAACTTTGGGCTTCAAGCCAGCGACCATGGGGTCATGTCTAGGGTCCCACACAAAGCTGGCAACCTTGAGCTCAAGCTGGTGATCCTGTGCTCAAGCTGGATGAGCTTGCACTCAAGTGGGTGACCTTGGGGGTTTTGAACCTGGATCTTCAGCATCCCAGGAGGACGCTTTATTCACCACACCACCACCTGGTAAGGCAAGGCTATCATTCCTAATGGTTCCTCCTTGTAAAGCCAGGAGGCAGGGCTAGGGCCATTATCACAGCAGCCCGGCTCTTGCAGGTTCGCATTGGATTCAGACAGTCGGTAAAGAAACAGCGGAGCCAAAAACTGATGGGCCATAGTCTTTAATCCTAGCTTGCACCCGGCGGGCAAGTAAAAATACACACTAGGCTCCAAAACCCAGTCACATTCAGTGCTCACAAAGCCACTGACTTATCCGAGTTTCCTAGAATCAAAGGTTTCTAGCTCACCAGCCTTATTCTCCTCAGTTCCCCATCTCCTTCCTTATCCCAGATACAAACTCTGTACAAACTGGTATCTCACTCAGCACTCCACCATCTTGGCTGCTTCTCCTGGCCTACTCCACGTGGCCTCCTTCTGCTCTGCTCTCTCTTCTAATCATCCCAGGAACCAAGAGCGCAAGTTCCTGCTTCGTCCCCATTTTATAGTGTAGAAATCCAAACTCTTAATCCAATATACAAAATAGGGAAGTCTCTAATACAGACACTTCTCTGAGGCATGATTGGATTGTACCGCCCCACATCAAAACGGGTGGGAAAGGCTTAATCCCAAAACCAAGCCCCAGGCTACAAGGATTCTAACTGCCCACAAAGACACACATTAATATCACCTGGGCAATGGCCTCCTCGTGGGCAGCGCCATCTTTAACAAAGTGAGCATAATATGTTTTATCTGCCCAACACTCCTCTGTTTGGTCTGAGCTGTCTTTTTAAAGATATCTTTAAAAAACCTCTTTTTGAATGTCTTTTAGTATCTTTGTAGAGCACTCTGAGAAATTAACACTAGGCTTAATGGTTAGAGATTCTTTCTCTCAAGGGAGTTCTTATATCTATAAGAACTTTTAATGCAGTATCATTATTAATGTAGTAGTGAACAAAATCATTTTCAAATGCTTAAAATAACTTTATTCTTACTTTATACTTCTTTATACTTTAATTGCAAATAAGCTCTGATCACTAACTCGTGATTTTTAAGGCTTCAATATGTTATACTGAGTAATTGCAGCACTCCACCCCGTTGGGAACTACTAGTTTCACGTGGAAAAAACTTACTCTAGACACAAACTCATGTCAAGAGGAAGAGGGGGAGGCCTGCCAAGGGAGGCAAAGAAGACCTCCTGAACTTTCTTCTCCCTTAACAGAGATAATAGGATTACAAGAGAGGGAGGCCAGGTGATAAGGGGAAAGAATGACTAATGGCCATTTTGCTAACATGGAGAAAGGGCTACTTTAGGTCAGTACCTTATTTATCTTTTGCTTATTAACAAGCACAAAGGAAGGGGCAATCTAGAACCTCTAGGCTAATTTTCTAAAGCCAGTTCGCATGCATTCCTTTGTGTCTGCACAAAGGTCACCCACTCTCACAGTTTCTTGGTGTTTGCATCCAAGAGACATTCACTCAGGGCTTTTAACTAAAGTTGTCCAATCCAAGTCATAGAGGGTTTAAGGTTAGATGGGTGATTCCCTACAAGTAATAATTCTGAAATGGAAATCATTATCCTTTGTGAGACAGATGAAATATTTGCAAAGAGATTTACAGCGTGTTATGGGCATAAAATTATTTTTGTGGAAAGCAACCCTAACTAAAATAAATGAGAAACATATGCATAAAAGTAACTTATGAGTCTATAAATGTCCTAAGTTGTCTTGTGTAGTTAAAAAAATTAAGATCATGGTCCAAATATCTTTAAAACACATTCATTTCATCTGAGAATCTTACTTGTTATCAAATTATGGCTCTCTAAATCAAAACATTTCACTTAGAATTAATGAAATGATTTCTTAAATCTAAAAATGGAATAATCATTTTAAGGATTCACCAGGGACAGTTCATTTCATGGTTCCCAGAGATTAATAACATCAGATCTTCTTAGAACCAGGAATTATTTGCTATTACAGCTGCGTATTAAGACAGAACTATTATGTCTATGATGCCTTGGGATAGTGTCTAAGTCACCATCAATTACACTTGGGAGGGAGGAAGGAGGAGTCACTTATTACTGTACTGTTTTCCTGTAAAGTGGTTGGTTTGAGATGGAGTTCTTTGGGAAGCAGAGGAAGCCGTAGAAATATCTATTTCCATATTTCATTGGCCTCAGGAATACTTTAATCTTTGAGATTAAAAAAATCTTTTATTTGTTAATCTACCATATTTTACACAAAATTAAATTTCCCTCTATCATATTTTATTGGATTATGTAACCAAATCTCTTACGGAAATATAAAGTCAACTAAAGCATTTTTCCACTGGGGTTTGGGGTAGAGAGAAACATGCTCTATAGTAATTATCATATTTTTAGTATTTTCTTTCCAAGTTAGGGATTAAAATCATCTTGAACATCTGACCTGTCAACTCTATTCATGTGTTTTTGTACTAGCTTTAAAAGTTACATGCAGTTTTCAGAAAACAACACAAATATAGTATTAAATACTTTTCATACATAAATCTACACATTTTAGAACTCTTCCCTTTCTTGTACATACCTGTATTTCCTTTTTTTTTTCCAGAGACAGAAAGAGAGTCAGAGAGAGGGATAGATAAGGACAGACAGACAGGAACGGAGAGATGAGAAGCATCAATCATCAGTTTTTCATTGCAACACCTTAGTTGTTCATTGATTGCTTTCTCATATGTGCCTTGACCACGGGCCTTCAGCAGACTGAGTAACCCCTTGCTCGAGCCAGCGACCTTGGGTCCAAGCTGGTGAGCTTTTGCTCAAACCAGATGAGCCCGCGCTCAAGCTGGCGACCTCGGGGTTTCGAACCTGGGTCCTCAGCATCCCAGTCGGCGCTCTATCCACTGTGCCACCACCTGGTCAGGTCATACCTGTATTTCCTTAAACATGAAGACATCCCACAGTGCAGCTATAAATCCTGGACCCTTAAAAAAAATGAGAAATTCAATTAAATTGGTTATTTTTCTGTGACTGTACTCGCATGGTAAATTGGAGAGCTAACCTGACACTTTAATCAAATAACTTCTTTATTGTAAAAGTGATATAACAATATTGTCAAGAAAACAATCTTAGCCTTAACTCAACATTAAGTTAAATTAAGTAACATTGGGTAAAAAAAAAAGAATTTTAAATTTTTGTTTATGGTTTTCATTTTTATCATAATGATATTATACAAATTTGTGCCATAGAATGCTTTTCTTTAATGTGATCTATTTATAATAAACTATTTTAATAAAAAACTAGTTTTATTTTTTTTCTAGTGAACTAGTTCCTTATGGGACTAGAAATAACATTAATTGGAGAAAGTGTATGAAGAAATTTATAACTTTCTCTGGCATGAGCTAATCTTATAACTGAAGAAATTTTGGTATGTTCTTTTAGACCTGACAAATATGTACATATGGAAGCAACATGTATTTTAAATTTTTAAAAAAACTGATACTACTTCATCTAACATTAAAGTCTAATAAAAAGTAAAGATAGCATTATGTAACAGAGAAAAACCATGGAAGGAAAAATAAACAATGGGTTTGTGAACAGGAGACAAGGACATGAATACAATAATATAAAGGAAATGAGAAGAAAGGCGATGGGAATAAAAGGATGATTGTGCAATTTAAAAACTTAAGCTCTTAAAGTCTATTATTTTTTTAGCCGGGAAGGGAAAAAATAGGCATTTGAATTCAGCATGGTTTTTGTAGAGAAGATGTATTGCATTAGCATTTATATGATTCCATTTCAAGCTGCACAAACTCTGGTAGTTTCAAATAAACAATTTCAACATGCTTTTCCCCTCCTGCACTCCTCCAAGTCTACGTGACTGGGTCAACAGTGTCTGACTCCACTCCTGGCGTGTGAGCGAAGCAATAAAAATACAGTATTCTCTGTCAGCATCTGGAAAAGCCTACATCAAAAGAGCCAGAAAATTAGGTCAAAGAACTCCCTGATATCAATGACATAGGTCCTAAACCTCAAAATCCAAACTAAACAAGAAGCATCTGGGTGCTTGAGGCAGTTCTATACTGAGTGTGGACAGGACGGAAGAAAGCAACAGAAGAGGGGATATAATACGAATATCATCATGCCGTTTGCTTAAGAATTTTACCCTCTTTAATCAGAAAAGTAATTTCCCTTCACAGTACATGGTGGAAGATAATACCAAAAGGTATCATTGACCTTTGTGACTTTTTGGCTAATGCTTTTCTAAATATTTGCTCAGACAGCACCCAAAGTTTATTGTGACAAGTAATGTGGTTGTAGGAAGTGGGTGCTTTGCTAAATGCAAACATAAGTGAAAGTGTGCACAGACTCTGATTCAGGCAAAGGCAAACTAATAGGAAAGGCATCCTGGGTAAGAGCCATAACTATTTTGGCGATTGAGATTGTATAGTTTCCTTTTGTAAATTCATACAAATTACATTTGTAAATCAGTCCTTAAAAACAAAATGAGCTTGAGCCATCCTGAGAACCTGAACCTTCTGGGTAAGGTTGAATTCAGCTTTTAGACTTATAGGGAGGACTTAGAGCAGAGGTAACAAGCCTTTCCTCAAGATATGTGGGTATCCCTTCCTTCCTTCCTTCCTTCCTTCCTTCCTTCCTTCCTTCCTTCCTTCCTTCCTTCCTTCCTTCCTTCCTTCCTTCCTCCCTCCCTCCCTCCCTCCCTCCCTCCCTCTCTCTTTCCCTTCCTTCCTTCCCTCCTCTTCCTCCTCCTTCTTCTTTTTTGCTTATTACTTCATTGATTTTCAAGATACTCATAGTCTAGTCACCAACAGATACATAAAAATGGAAATATATGTATATAGAAAATACAGAGCTGCTGAGATTAGGAAAAATGTACTTTTTTGATAAAATAGGAATGACTATATAATTATTGAAGCTGATTGATGGGTATATTTGAAATTTTCCATTAGAAAAAGTTAAAATTCAAAAATAATCTACTCTGCTCAGCAAATAAAATCGAAAAGAATGTAGGAGCCTTGAGGACAAGGCCTGAATGTTTTCTGCATGTGGATAAGGTGGTCTTAAATAGAGTAACAAAAGTAAAAACCAAGCGAGAACCTAGTGGCAATAAGGACCTATTACTTCATCTCTCAGCAGTATGTGTCCTTTCCAGGTAATAATCCTCCAGCACCAGAGGAAGCTACACTGCCTGGTGGGGTGACTGTGCTTCTGTCACAGGGGTTCAAGAACAATCCTGTCGACAGGCACATCTCCAAATGCCTCAGTGCCACTCCACTGACCCTCTGCCCACACCCTAACTACCTCAGCAGTTTGTGTCACTGAATTCGGCTTTCATGTTTTACACTACATCTTTACCATAATTTATTATACAAGAAATAGTTGTTGCAAAAACATTTCTCTGTCGACTATAAAAGTTTGTAAAGAATATTATTTATTGTTGTTCAGTCTCCCTTGTAAAAGGTCCCATATGATAAAATCTGTTTAAAGCATCCTTAGTTAAGGATAATATCATAGTATGCTGTTCTATGCAAATTTATTTTTAAGCATTTAACTGGTAAGCTTTATATACCATTGCCTATTCTATCTCCCTGTGTTATATGGTCACTTCTCGCATTAAACATCCCCAAAATGTTGAGAAACAAAGCCCTTTATGGAAAGATAAGTCTATTCTAATGATGAGGACTTAACCCTAAAAAAAATCCTTATAACATGTTTGGTTTTGATAACATTTTTCCCAGCAGAGATTAAGAATGTCAAAATGTGCCTGACCAGGTGGTGGTGCAATGGATAAAGCATCAGACTGGGATGCAAAAGACCCGGGTTCAAACACTGAGGTCACCGGCTTGAGTGTGGGCTCAACAGCTTCAGTGTGGGGTCACCAGCTTGAGCATGAGATTCAAGACATGACCCCACGGTTGCCGTCTTGATCCCAAAGGTTGCTGGCTTGAAGCCCAAGGTTGCTGATTTGAGCAAGGGGTCACTTGGTCTGCTGGAGCCCCCTGGTCAAGGCACATATGAGAAAGCAATCAATGAACAACCAAGAAGCTGCAACTAAGAATTGATGCTTCTCATCTCTCTCCCTTCCTGTCTGTCTGTCCCTCTCTCTAGCACAAAAAAAAAAAAGATAAAAGTCAGATGAAGCAAATTGTATTATGTATGCTACAATAAATGGCGTTATCCAGAGACAATACTTTGATTTAGCACTTTTCTAAAAGCTTTCTTTAAAAATATTGAAGTTCCAAGTAAGAAGAGGAGTAATAAGTACTTTCTATCTCACAAGACTGCCATGTGATTCAAGTGTGATAATATATGCAAAAGCATTTTATATTTAAAAATTGTTATATGGAGACAGATATTGTTATAAATAGTAAGTATTCAAAACGGCAATAGGTAAAATGACCAAAGATTGCATGAATCTTTTATACTAATTGTCCTCTTAAAAAAATCAAATTCCATAAGAGTCTTCAGTGATTCACTAAGAATGCTTCAGAAAAATTAGATTGACATTTGAAAAACAAAAATTTGGAAAACAAAACTTCAGCTACTTACAGCAGTGACATTGGGAAACTGGCCACAGCGCTGAGAGAGTGATTAGCTATGAACCAACAGCAGGTAGCTATTGCCCAAAGTACTCCTGACAGAAATCCTGAAACACACACAGAGACCACACAGGTAACGAGTCATGTTCCTCTCTTGAAAATTCTCACTCTAGATTAGGCATTATTACTAAAACACACATCAGTGCATTCCTATCAACGTTATTGGCCAACATGAACTTTTGAGGTATGCTTTTATGATCATTTTGAAAACCAACTGATTTCTCTTGACTGCTGTGGGCATAATTATGAATCCTTTCACTTTATTGACATGAATAAAGTACCCAAAGTAGTCCCTGAGCGAAGACTGGGTAGTGGAGAGGGGCCGAGGGAAGACACTGGACCTGAACATGCTCTGCAAACACCATTGACTCTAAAGCACTAACATCAAATATGAGAAATTCAGAATGATGTTTATAGCCAAGGGAAAAAAAACTCCTAGAATTTGTATAAATATACCAGCTAAAAATTTCATGATAATTTAATTAAGACTTCAATAGTTTACCATTTTCTATAATGGTATAGTGGTTATAGAGGCACAGTTTGGCTTCAATCTGGCACTCAGAAATGAGTGTGACATATGCCGTATTTGTTCTATGAAAATTTTACTTGTGGACTTTTATTCCAAATTTAATTGTAGCAAAATCATAAATTAGTGAGAAATCATATATATATATATATACTTTTTCCATCATGCCTACTGAATTAAATTCAAAAGCATGTGCATTTAACATATACCTTTTGAGCTCTAAAACTATTTTTATTTACTTTTTGGGGAAAAAAATGTGTGCTTTCCCAAGTGTCTACAGATTCCTATTCGTTGATACTTAAAAAAATAAATAATGCCTTGGCCTTTTAACTCAGTAGTAGAGCGTTGACCCAGCATGTAGATGTCCTGGGTTAAATTCCTGATCAGGGCACACAGGAGAAATGCCCATCTGCTTCTCCATCCCCTTCATTCTCTCCCTCTTCTCTCTCTTCCCCTCCCTCAGCCATGGCTCAGTTGGTTTAAGCAAAGTTGGCCTCAGGTGCTGAGGATGACTCCAGGGCCTCTCCTTATGCACTGAAAAAGCTCAGTTTCTGAGCAACAGAGCAATGGCCCCGAATGGGCAGAGCATCGCCCGCTAGTGGGCTTGCTGGGTGGATCCTGGTCAGGGTGCATGCAGGAGTTCGTCTCTTTGCCTCGCTCCTCTCATTAAAATAAATAAATAAATAAATAAATAAATAAATAAATAAATAAAAATAAATAAAATAATTTTAAAAAGCCATAGAACTGGCTTTTAATAAGAATCCTTAGACCATAAAGAAGAAAAGATAAAGTCTGATGGGTAATACACTGGATGTTTTGGCATAGGAAATGGTCTTAGAGTCATTGTTCTAGTTTTAGTTTCTTTAATAATGACTAGCATTTTATATTCAGTTTCATGGTTTTTAAATCTTTCATATTTGGTGGTCAATTGGGCCAAAGCAATTAAGGGAATGAAAATACACACACACACACAAAATGGCTTGCTTTCCAGAAGATGATTACTTAAGTGAGTAGAGAATGAAACTTTCCAGAGTAAGATTTTCTGTAGTAAATATTCTTACCTGGCAAGACTGCTTCAGGATATAGTTTAGGATTATTTTTCATGCTTATACAGTAAGCCAGAAAGTAGACTGTACTTGTAAGAAAGATGTCACTGGCGTGTGCAAAAACATAGTCTAAATCTGAAAATACAGAATATAAAACTCTTAAGTGTATCATTTCAAATATAGAGTTCTAAAATAAAACAAACTCATCAAATTTAACCTTAAACATAAAAGAACCATTAATTATATTTTATCACCCTAGTTTTCTACATGCTTTTTCTATAGAATTTTAATGAACATATTTAAAACCCGAATATATTAAGTAGCAAATTAGTTACTATAATCAAATATAAAAGGCTCCTTTTTATGATTATCTTGGAAGGCTAAACAAGAAACAAGAAGCACCATGTGACTACAATGTTAATATCTCCTTTTTAAGAATAGGTATTCAGACTTATTGTAATTTCACTAATGGCTACAGCAATTGTAGCAAATTTCCAGTAGACTATAGTGGAAGGGGGTGTGTGAAAAATTGGGGGGACTGCTAAGGTCTATGGTCTATTGATCAATTCTGGAGACCAGTATTTCTGTTGCAGATGACATCTACACAGAATAATATTTAGGAGGTTACCCCAGAGTTTTATTCAATTGTTTACATGAGAAATTTAATAACACATAATGTTGGCCAGTATCTGAGAAACCCTAGCTTTACTGACCATGCAAGCAGATGGTACTTTGGCCATAAAAAAGAGTATACTACAGGTTCTGGCTGGCAAGGCCACATTGGACTCAATGTTTCTCTCAACTAAAATTTGACTAGGATAAACAGCCATATGTAGGGAGAAAAATTTGAAGATCAAAGAGTTCTTCAAACATATTAAATCCTACTTCTGGATCATATAAGAATAACACATCCATCCATGTACTGCAAACAGCGCATAAAATTACAAGTAAAAGCACAAACCATCTGGGTAGTAACCCTCAGTCCACTACTTGCTAACTTTGAGACTTGGGTAAATTACCTAATCTCTTACTGTCTTAAGTTTTTTCAATTATTAAATAAGAATAATAATGGAGTTCAACCAGTTACATTGCTGCAGATGAGTTATTATTGTAATGTGCTTAGAACAGTGTCTATCAGAGCATGTATTACTTATGAGTTTGTTAAATAAAATAAAAAATTATGTCCCCCTAGAATTATTTTTTAATAAAGTGTGTTCCTTTCAGATCATATTTGAGTTGTCATAGGAAAGGTCCCTGAGAACTTTATTTATATAAAAAAATTGTTGAGGACATTTTTATTATGTCCCAGTACCAAGAATAACTGTACTCCTGAACAAATAGTTGTTTTTATCTTGTGTTCACAAAATTGTGGAACTGATCAGGTTTCTCTTGTGGCTACATGAAATCTTAGAACAAGATTTATGGTTGATTTCTATCAAGTATACAAGTGTGGTCCAGTTCTTTGTTCTTTTTTCTTTTTTTTTTAATTCAGTGAGAAAAAGGAAGGTAGAAACAGACTCCAACATGCACCCACTGGGACTCACCCAGCAAGCCCACTAGGGAGTGATGCTCTGCCCATTTGAGGCATTGCTTTGTTGTTCATCAACCAAGTTATTTCAGCATCTGAGGTGGAAGCCATGGAGCCATCCTCAGTGCTTGGGGCCAACTTGCTCCAATTTAACCATGGCCGCAGGAGGGGAAGAGATAGTAGAGAGAGAGAGAGAGAGAGAGAGAGAGAGAGAGAGAGAGAGAGAGGAGAGGGGAAAGGGGGAGGGGTAGAAAAGCAGATGGATGCTTCTCCTATGTTCCCTGGCCGGAAATTGAACCCAGGATATTCACACATTGGGCCGATACTCAACCACTGAGCCAATGGACCAGGCCCAAGTTTGATCCAGTTTTTAGATTCATCTCTGGTTTAATTTTATTTTTTTACTCTTGTTTCTCTCTTTTAATTGATCCTTTGCTATTCTACTTTTATTAGTTGTCATCCTTTAATTAAAAAAATAAAAATACAAACAGTATTTGTCTAAATTCTAAAAGAAAAAAGAAGTTAATAAAAGGTTTGACTACTGTTTGTGGAGCTGAATATAAAATAAAGCAACTATGGTATCTATTCAGTCTATCTACTCATTTAAAATTAAGTAAAAATCCCAGCCTTTTCATCAATCTTTCCCCCATCACTTTTGCCCTCCAAACTTCTCCTTTATCTGTATACATAGATCACATCAGTTTTCTGCACCTTCTAATTTAGAACTTCGTTATCCATGACCTCATTTTTTTTTATCATGTCATGGATGCAAGCCATGTTTCAACATAATTATAGGATCTCTGCTATAGATACTTTTCATCTCCTTTGAGCCTCCACAAGGCTATTGCACATAGTGCTGAATTTATACCTCAGAAATGAATTCTATCACTGAAAACAGATTATTAGGGAGCATAATATCGGACTTTCAAAGTACCACTCTGTGCTTAAAAAGTAATATCCTCTGACTAAATAGGCTATGCTTTGACCTTTTTCTTGATTTTAAAGTACTATGTGCTGAACTTTAGCTTTTTTTTTTTTTTAAGAGGAGAAGAATACGTATTTTCCCAGAGATCATCTAACCAGAAAATAATCTCCAAATCGTAGTGTAAAGCTGGAAACCATGTGTTAAGATCTAAGGAGCTGAAATGAATGCTGACTAATGTTGATTATATTTGTATGTCAGAGATCACATCAAAATACTCAAACACTCTGTATTGCTATTAGTCTTCGGTGCCTTTCTAACTCACCGCTTAAAATGAAAAAGTAGAATCAAATGTATGTACCAATATGTAGTATAATCACATTCTTTTTATATCCTTAAGTAGAAAAATAGGTATTGAGCTCCTTGGTAAAGTAAAATAACTTTTTATTCTCACTAAATTGGCTTGCCCCTGCATATATACTATCATTTCTTTTGCTGTGGTCCTTGATATAAATGATTGGCACAAACGTAGAGTATTCCGGAAATCACCGTAAGACTGCAGCCCCTTAAAAAACAAATAAATCATTATTAATCTTGGTTGAAAGCAATATTTCTGACAAGCACACAAATGGAATCATAACTAAAGCATGCTTCAAAATATAAATCACAAGCAATTATGCAGAAATCGCCCATCTATCTCAAGCTCTATGACTGGCAGAAGTAAAAAAAATACCCTGTAGTGTCAAAGTGGCATCAGGACGAAGAGTTCAGCTTAGGTTCTCCACTGTCTAATTTTGGAAATACATGATTTATAGAAGTTATATACAAAGTATCATTATAAATTGTTATTACACTGATGGAAATATTGCTATCATATTATACAGTCTCCATAAATAAACTTGGCTCTCTAATCAAATTATGAAGTATTTGTGGACTGACACTATGCCCTATGTTTTTTTTTAATAGCATATAATATCTAGTAGAGGGCTAGGACAGACTAAGTGCTAAACACAGGTTTGTTCAAAACGACTATGGAGATCCACAGATTTGCCTATGTCTTAGTTCAGTATGGTATGGTCACGAAGAAATACTGATTTAATAAAATATTCTAGATATTTCAGGAAAAACATTACTTTTTATAATAAGGTAATGTTTCATTTTAAGCACTGGAGTCATGTTGACTCCTCAGACTTGACATCTGCCTGAAGCAGGCATTTCCAATGATTTGGGTGGCAGGGGTGTGATTAGTATTTTGGAACCACCCTTTAACTTACTACAAAAAGACGATGGCATAAAACAAAAAAGGGTTTTAGGCAAAAACCATTCCATTCCAAACTTAAAAAACAAATTCTTAAAGTCTATTTTAATAGAGCTTTAAAGAATATAAGATCGTAGAAACTCACAGGGCCAATGAGCAATGAGCTCTATTCACGGGAAATCCTATGTCATGGAGAAGCCTGGATGTGACAGTTCTGGAGGGGTGTCCCCAACACGGACCACGCCTAAGTCTGGCTAACTGTGAGATAACAAAACACATTTTTCTGAGCAAATATTTCCTTAACAAAGGAGATGATTTGTGAAAGGACATTTTTGTTTGAGAGATCTATTTTATTCTGAGGCAGAGACAGCAACATATTTATTTCTTCCAAAGCTTGTTAAGTCTTTTATTTGTTGTAGTTATTCACGTGTTTACTGAGCATTTAGTATGCACCAGGTACGACTTCTTTCCCATTGAGAGGATATTGAATATGTTCACAGAAGGAAAGCTTTATATTCTTGAGGCACAAGAAGGTGTCATCACATAAGTCCAAAACAGCCATCAGTTTTAAAATGCTATATACTATTACATAGTTTCATAATTCTTTGCCAGCCCCTGAAACCCTAAAATATAGGGGCTGATGTTGATACTTAATGAAGTCATTTGGGGGAGGGGATAAGACCTAGATAGAAACAAAATATTCTACTATATCTGACAATGACTATTTTGGGATTATAAAACTCTCTAACACGTGAGTGGAGAGATTTCCTGGGGAAGGCAGACATCCTGGGCAGTGCAGTACTAGGGAAGTGTACTGCCCAATTCAACTGTGATTGCTGAGAGCATGCTGCTCATTATGTGCTGCGGCCTGTACTACTCTCTCTTTTACTTTAGGTACAAAAGTCTTCAAAATGAGATTGCTTTTGTCAGCTACTTATTGGCTCAGGATAGTGCAGTGGATTAGGCATTCCCTGAAGCACTGAAACAGAGGACCTCTATCTAAAACTTCAGCGGGGGACAAGAAAAAGTCTCTCCACCATGGAGCTAACAAAGTCAGAGCTTGTGTTACCATTTTCTTTTTGGACTCAGTTGAATATAACTTCTCTCTAGTAATCCTTGCTTTCCCCAAATATAAAACAGAATAATAGACTTCTTATACTAGGTGGGATTGCACTGCAGAAAGTTGATCCACCCAGGAATAGCTGGGACAGGGATCTTGAGTATTGTTGGTCACCTGTTGAAAACATCAGCACAAGCCAAAACAAAAACAGCATTCAATTGATAATCACATTGGTGACAAAAAGATTTCCAGTGTTTTTTTTTTCTAGTCTCTCAAACATACTTTGAAATACTAATGTTTTATACTGTGTGTTCTGATTCTGTGGCTATCTCTAGACTCAAATGTGTCTGATTCTGATCCTTTTTAAATTCAGAAAGGTTTGGCAGTTGGTAAGTTGTCATGTAAATTCTTTTACAGTTTTAACAAATGGCTATTTTGATAACCTATCAAAATTAACAAAAGTTATTAATGCTGTGTTTCATTTGCATGTTTTCAGAATTTGAGAACCAAAGAAAACTCAGGCTTCTACCATGTACTTACTGCCTTAGCTCAATAGGCATATTTTTAGACAGATTTTTAAAAAAAAATTAGTTAATAAAATGCTTCCAGCCACGTTTCAAGATTAGGCTAATATTTTCAGTCAGAAAAAATTATGAGCAAATTCATAGTATTTCTATTCTTGTATGTAATCATCCTTGCCTCTTGGCTGAAGTTTCTTGATGTTATAATCCTACTGCTTTTGTAAGAGATACAAAACTAGATTTGAATTCTTTGTCCTGTGCTAAGTCAAGTTTTCCTTGGGCAATCCCTAAGAAGCTCAGGGTATACATGTGCACACTAACCGATCATGCTGTTGATGCATCTTTAAACTTGGTTGACTTGTATCCTCCCATCGTGCACAGAAAAACCTAGCTTACTCTGTATCTATTACCAAGTTGCATTATGCTATTTATTTTCCTGTCCCTTTGAAGGGTGGCTGGTTAGTAGGTACATCTGGATCCTTAAAGTCAGCCAGGAACACCAGAGACTTTCTCTCAACCCTATCACCTCCATTTTCCTGAAAACATTTCCCTAACCAAAGATGCTTCTCTGGATTAATACATCTCTTTTCTCTTACACTTAAGCTAATTTCATTTAACTTGAGTGTCAATTTAACTGAGGTTTCAGTTAGCTGATAAGTGTTTTATAGAAGAAGAAAGGGAGAAGAAAGGGTTAATTTTGAAGAAAGACTCAAGTAGAGGCAGTACCTAGTGCTTGTGTGAGGCTGGAGGCAGAGTTAGCCAGCAGGGAGGAGAGGTACTTGAAATAGCAAAGCACTAAAGACTGGGCTCCTGGCAATAGGGCTTTGCCCTGAAGTCACTTTTGTATAAGTAGCTGTGACACTTCTGCTGTGTTAGATCTCTCTTTTGGTTGTTGCTATTTCATCTAGATTTGCTATTCCAGATTAACTGAGGTTCATCCAAGTCAAAACAGTCACTCTTTACATGTTTCCTGTCTTTACCTCTGTGTGGAACAGGATATGGCAGAAAAGAGAAATAGGAAGAAAATCAAGTCCAATTCCTGCTTTTGTATGACTTGACTTACACTGTCCTCTGATTGGCTTCCTCTGATCTATTTCCCCCTTCCCTCCTTGGGCCTACTTTAAAACCTCTTTTCTCCTCTTTTCTAAAGTAACTTTCATACGTCTGTACAATACTCAGGGTTCTCTTAGTGTAGAAATCTTTAACTTGGCCCTGGCCGGTTAGCTCAGTTGGTTAAGAGAGTAGTCCTAAAAACGACAATGATGCGGGTTCGATCCCCGGTCAAGGCACACACAGGAAGCAACTTATGAATGCATGACTGAGTGGAACAAAAAATGAATGATTCCCTTCTGCCTCCTCTCTCTCTTTCTTCTTCTCTCTGTCTCTCTAAAAATCAATAAAAATCAAGTCCAGCTGGATAGCTCATTTGGTTGGAGCATCATCCGGAACATAGAGGTTACCAGTTCGATTCCCTGGTTAGAGCACATAAAAGAGCAGCTCAATGTTTCTCTCTCTTTCTCTCTCTCTCTCTCCCTGCCTCTCTCAAAAATAGAAATCCTTAAATCATTCCAAAATATGAGCTTGTATATACATCTTCTAGTATGGATCTACTGTTAATAAAAATAAATAGGCTTCTGTGTTTGCTAAGAAGCATTCCTGGAGAAACACTGATTGCTACACAGACCTAGTTGTAATAAATAAAATATTTTAGATAGCCCTGGTTGGAAAAACAAAACAAAACAGAAAACACAGAAACCACTACCTTTTCATCTTTGTTTCAAATCTATGCATTTGTCTTTTATCTTAATTTTGTGTTTCAAATCAGGCTGTCTCTCATACTATACTCACATGCTTTGTCATTAATGGTGTGGTATCCACAGAACACATGTTATTTGGTATTTCACTTTTGATGAACAAAAATATGAAAGCGCTGTAAAGAGAATAAATGTTAGTGATATTTCTCATGAACCCTGGTTCATATCAAGTTGCCTGAAGTTTAAGAAAGAAACACAGCTTACATCAAGTTCCACTGACATGATGATTACTTTCAAACTGCCCCTTCGTGGCCCTGCCCTTTCCCCAGGACTGCCATTCTCTTTGGTGTCTCATTGTCTTTCACTGCAACAGGTTTTAAAAAGCTAAGCTCATAAGCTTTCCATCTAAATCAGATCTTTCTCCTCATTTTCTTATTTAAGTCAATGGCTCCATCTTTTTTTTCATTCCTGCTTAACCCTGGAATTGCATGGTAAAATAACACAGATAAAAACGACCTTGAAATTATAGTTTTTATCTAGCGTATTGAAAGAAAACAAAACATACCAAAGTTGAATAACATCCTCAGGTGGAAAACTATAGAAGACAGGTAGGTCCCTATGATGGGAGTGCAGAGCTGTGCAGTGCCCATGGAGGAGACTTGGGCCATACCAAAGCCACAGGGGTGTCCACTCCTGACCTTACCAGTCCTGTTCCAGGACCTATGACACAGATACATCTATAGTTAGGCGAGGTGACTTTCATGGTTACACAATGGAATACTATGCAGCTATAAAAAAGGAAGGACGATGCCCTCAATGCTCTGATAAGCAAACATCTCTAGGGTATAGTTAAGAGAGAAAGTCTGACCAGGCAGTGGTGCAGTGGATAGAGCATCAGCCTGAGACACTGGGGACTCAGGTTTGAAACACTGAGGTTGCCGGCATGAGCATGGGCTTGCTGGCTTGAGCATGGGGTCGCTGGCTTGAGCATGGGATCATAGACATGACTCCATGGTCACTGGCTTGAGCCCAAAGGTTGCTGGCTAAACCCAAGGTCGCTGGCTTGAGCAAGGGGTCATTGGCTCGGCTGGAGCTCCCCCCCCCCCCCATCAAGGCACATATGAGAAAGCAATCAATGAACAACTAAGATGCTACAACTATGAATTAATGCTTCTCGCCCTGGCTGGTTGGCTCAGCGGTAGAGCGTCGGCCTAGTGTGCGGAGGACCCGGGTTCGATTCCCGGCCAGGACACACAGGAGAAGCGCCCATTTGCTTCTCCCCCCCCCCTCCTTCCTCTCTGTCTCTCTCTTCCCCTCCCACAGCCAAGGCTCCATTGGAGCAAAAGATGGCCCGGGCGCTGGGGATGGCTCTGTGGCCTCTGCCCCAGGCGCTAGAGTGGCTCTGGTCGCAATATGGCGACGCCCAGGATGGGCAGAGCATCGCCCCCTGGTGGGCAGAGCGTCGCCCCATGGTGGGCGTGCCGGGTGGATCCCGGTCGGGCGCATGCGGGAGTCTGTCTGTCTCTCCCCCGTTTCCAGCTTCAGAAAAATGGAAAAAAAAAAAAATTAATGCTTCTCATCCCTCTCCCTTCCTGTCTGTCTGTCTGTCCCTAACTGTCCCTCTCATTCTCTCTTGCTAAAAAAAAGGGGGGAAATAAAAAAAGCGATTCCTCTCTGTAAAGAAGCACAGAAGCGAGCCAGGATGCCCTACAGAATCCTTGCCTTCCCCTGCCACAGACCAAGCTCCAACCAAGCTGCTTGGGTCTCCCAGGGGTGCAGATAAGGTTGCCATGGAGGTGAACAGCACATGTCCAAAAGGGAAAGAGTAATTGAACATGAAATAGTTATTAATAAAAATAATCATTATTATGACAAAAATTATCCAATATATGGAGCAAGAGCAATGGGTCTAGCACTATACAAAGCATGTAACATATTTTGTTTAATCCTCAAAATATCTGATGAGGCTGGTTCAATTATTATCTCTCATCCATTCCCAGATGAAGAAACCGAAGCTTAGAAAAATGAGGGATTTTCCCCAAGGGCATACAGGTAGAGTTAGCAGAACATGAGTAATTTTTAATTTTAGAGAATATGTACTTTCTAAAAAAAGCAATATGGAGAAAAACAATGCCTGATGGACTGGACAAATTGGCCTTAAATGACCATTGAGTCCAAACTAAAGCATGCTAACATTACGAATTTTGGGTGTAAAGGAATTGTTTTTGAGAGAGCTGTTCAAATCCAGAATGCTGTGTAAATTGTACGAAAATCCATAAAATAGCCTCTAACCAAAAAATGTCAGGAATCTGCTATTTTAGAACAATCTATGTTATTTCGTCTACAATTGGCCTGGAAACACTCTCTAAGGCAACATTTCAATGACAAAGAGATTGTTTTTGAATGCAGCTGGGAAAAGCTATCATTGCAGGAGGAAGGACAATATGGTGTTCTGTCCCTGAAGAATAAACAAAGTACTAAAATCTTTCCAGGCGGTGCTATCCATTATGTGAAGCGCTGACAGGGAATATAAATGGAGTCTGGGGAGGACAGGGGACTGAATTTAAGGTGACCTAATTTCTGTGAGAGTTGTGTTGACTGTACACTGCCATATAGAAAAATTCAAAGTCATTTCATCTTCATTCACAGAGAGCATACAACTAGACACAGACACATGTAAAAATACTTTAAATGGCTGTGTTTGCAGAGGTGATCGAGTGGGTTATCTAACTGGGTTAAGAAGAGTGAGGTGACAGGGAGATGGAATGTGGGTGACAGAGTAAGTGAGCAAGAATAAGAGAGAATCAATGGCTATTCCGGGGGCCTCACGAAGCAGAGCAGCATTTACCTACATGCTATTTTTCAGTTTGCAAAATACTGTAATGTGCTATTCAATTCTAATTTTTGATCCATGTATTACAGTTTTCTAAATATTACAGATAATGAAAGTGAGCTTGAAAGGAGCTAATTGATTTTCCCAGGGTCTCAGAGATTCTGAGAGCCAGAGTTCGGCCTCCTGACCCTGGGGCTGACATTGTCTGTCCTCTCAAGCCAAGTGCGTCAGTGTGGATGAAGGATCTGAGGAAAACCATGTCATTTTATGAAGTGCGGGTTTAAAAAAAAAGTAAACTCATCAGGATCTTTAATAAGTATTCTAAATGTTTAGGAGAAGAGCTAAATCAATAGAAATCATTGCTGTTGGGCAAACAAGTGTGTTACAAGTGTGTCAGGCTTGCTGCTTATATTTTGCCTAATTGGCATGGGGCAGCACCATGTGTGTGTAGTCTGTGTAAGGCTGCAGGTGTCCATTGTGAACCTGCATGGCCACGGCCACCGGCCTTACAGCTGCGTACCTTCCTGCTGATAGCCCAGCTCCGAAGTAATTTAGCAATGGTCTTGCTACTTCTGCCGCATCCATTCCAAACCAGCCAAACCTGGAAATTGAGACAGTCACATCAAAGTCGACACTGTTGAAAATGTGTTCATCATAGTGTGTAAGACCATGAACTTTGGTCAGATTCTGGATTCAGATCCTAAATTCCTCACGTACTATGACTTGGGTAAGTAGTCTTCATTGTGCTTCATTTTTCCATCTTTAAATGGGATAATTATACTTATCAGATGGGTTTCTTATGAAGCTTAAAGTAGTATAGGTTAAAGTACCTGTGAATGTCCCTTTCTTACTAAGACTAAGGAAGAAAGAAAACAAAATAATAGATTAAGTGGGTAATTGAATGCTAACTGGTTGGTTGGAGAGAGTTGTATAGTATTTAAATAGACTTGTAAATACTGCTTGGTTAAAGACTCCCACTATTAGGCAACACCTTAAACTCCTTTTATTTTCTCGCCTTCTTATTTAGTATCGTTACCAACAATCACTGTGAAACATCCAGAGGCCTGAAAGAAAAAGAGGCAAGAAGAGAAAAAAAATAGTACCTGTAAAAAGCAGGGTGGGAAATGGGGAAAGGATGGGAAAGAATATATTGGAGATCAGTTTGTTTTGTTTTTATTGAAGTTGTTGCAGTGCTTAAGTGGGAAGGTGAGATCAAAAAGTAAGGGAAGAATAATATCCTCCCTTTTACTCATTTTCCCAAACACTACTTGAATGGTGATCTTCCTGCTGACCGAGAGCAGTGCAGTGCTGTCCAGCAGAACCTCTGGCGACATCGGACAGTAGCTAGCTTCCCGGCAGATAGGGCTACTGAGCACTTGCAGTGTGGCTAGCACAAGTGAGGAACTGAATGTTTAATTTTATCAAATTTTAATTAATTAAAATGGATTTTTTTGGCTTATTTTTTAATGTTTTCAAATTAAATTATTGGGGTGCCATTGGTTCATAAAATTATGTAAGTTTCAAGTGTGTAGTTCTAAGATACATCATGTGTATACTGCATTGTTTACCACCCAAAGTCCGATCTTCTGTTACTATATGTTTGACCCCTTTACCCTTTATACCTTCCAGCCCCTTCCCATTGGTAACCACCATACTGTTGTAACTTTAAATATAAATGCCCACATGTGGCTTGTGCTGACCATATTTAACAGCTTAGCTCTAGAACTGGGGTTGGCAAACTCTTTCTTTAAAGGAGCAGAGATTAAATATTTTAGGCTTCGTGGGCCAGATGGTGTCTTACAACTACCCAACTCTGTCACTGTAGTCTAACAGCGGCTATAAATAATACTTAAATGGGTTGGTTTGGCTGTTCCAATATCACTTTCTCTACAAAAATGCCTGGGAGGCTGGGCCCTGGTTTGCTGTCCCTGGCCCAGACTCTACAGTGAGAAATATATGCTTTGGAACTAGAAGGCCTGGGCTCAAATCCTGGCTTATTAGCTCTGTGACCTTTAGCAAGTTGCTCGAACTCTCTGTGCATCAGCTCTCCTATAAGATAATGCTTATCTCATATATTTGTGAAAATGAGATAAGAATGATGCTACAAATCCAACAAATTGTCACATAATAGAAAGGGAAGATAAACTGCAGCTTCTTTTCTCTCTTCCTACCTTTTTCCCCTAGAGATAATTCTTTACTATATCTTAATCAATTATCTAGATCACATCTTTAGAATTTAGAGTAAGTAACAATTAAGGTAGTATATTTTATGCATTTATTTTAGCTGTAATCTCTGAAAGAATTAGAACCATATATCATTCCTTTCAGCTAGTCTCTAGCACTAGCCTTACATAGAGTATGAGCTCAGGAATATTAGTTGAAATAGTTTTGTGTTACCTTGAACTTGCCCAACCAGTTAAGGCATTAAATGATCCCCAGATTAAGGGTCCAAGCCCTAAACCAATGGTTTTGATAATTGGGACAACAGCAATGTTTCCTGCAAATGCAATATATAGAAGAAAAGTATTATTTTCAATGCAGAAAATACATTTATAAATTTATTTTTTATTTTAACTTCAATTGAAACTTAATGGGATTTGGACAAATTCAGTAAATTTTAAAAATAAAATAGACAATTTTGGGGTATTAAACTCATAATTATAATTGCTAAAAGAACTAGGTTTAGAGCAAAATTATACCAAAAAAATGTTGAGTACATCCTTGCCTAACTGCTCCAATACTCTTCAATCTTAACGCAGGTCTCTGTTCTCTTTTTGCAATAGGCATCAATGATTAAATTAGTAGTGTCCACCCTCCAAGACTGGAACTGGAGCCAACCACTGGTAGAAGTCTTTGACCCACTAGGACCCCAGACTTTGCCCTCCCAACCTCACTGATTTACGTTCTGCATTCATTATTTTATCCTCTTGAGGGTCACTCAGGGCCAAAACCATGATCTTTGTTTTCGTAGTTCTTAGCCACTCAGCAGCCTGGCTTCAGTCCAGCAGTCTTTTCTTGATAGCTTTCCTCTCTTGACTTCCGAGATGCCCTCATCTCCTGATTCCCTCTGTACCTCTTTCTCTCTAGATTTAGGTACCTACTCAATATTTTCCCTAAAACACATTCTCCCTCTAGCTGTATTCTACTTTGGGTATTTGGCTAATTTCATAATTTCAGCTATCAACTAGAGAGACATACTCCTAGTTATATAGGACTAGCTTGGACCTTCTCCACAGTTTTATGCTTCAAACTGTCAATAAGAGATACCCAAACAGGCCCTGGCCTGTTGGCTCAGTGGTAGAGCGTCGGCCTGGTGTGCAGAAGTCCCGGGTTCAATTCCCAGCCAGGGCACACAGGAGAAGCGCCCATTTGCTTCTCCCCCCCCCCTCCTTCCTCTCTGTCTCTCTCTTTCCCTCCCGCAGCCAAAGCTCCATTGGAGCAAAGATGGCCCGGGCGCTGGGGATGGCTCCTTGGCCTCTGCCCCAGGCACTAGAATGGCTCTGGTCGCAACAGAGCGACGCCCCGGAGGGGCAGAGCATCGCCCTCTGGTGGGCAGAGCATCGCCCCCTGGTGGGCATGCCAGGTGGATCCCGGTCGGGCGCATGCGGGAGTCTGTCTGACTGTCTCTCCCCATTTCTGGCTTCGGAAAAATACCGGGAAAAAAAAAAAGATACCCAAACAGATGTTCCCCACTGTGGAAACATCAGGGACTTCAAACTCTGATGGTCCCAAGCTGAACTCGTAATTTTCCCTTTCAAACACGTCCCTATTTTCCATGTCATTGATACAACCATCCTGCTAATGATCTACAGTAAAATTCCTATAGAATCCCAGGCTTTTCCTTTTTGTCTACTACCCATAACCAATCAGTTACTATGACCTATAGCTCCACTTCTAAAATTAGACCCTTTCCCCATTGACTCTTAGTGGAAACTGCTGGGTAAATATTTAAATACTATGGGGTGTTTATTAAGAGCTGCAGGATGAATGGATGCTTTCTCTGTTCCCTTATTCTGATTAGACATGCTAAACATGATCATGGGAATAAGTGAGAGATAATTTAAATTCTAGTGGAAATTTAAAAGTTAACTTTTTTGTCCTCCAACACATGAACTTCACTAAATCATTATTCTGCCAAGATTCAAATGGTGTACCCAATAAATTTGTAACATTTTAAAATTTATTTACTCTTAATCAAATTACCTCTACAGGTCCTTGATACTTGGAATTCTCTTTGCTAAACAGAAGCTCTCCGGGGATGTACTTATATCAATACGTTCTTGATTGGCCAAAGTAGATAAATTCTACTTACACAATTTCAGGTATTAATAAGGCAACAGAAGAAAGCTTTATGTTTCCTTTTTTTTTCTGCCAGTGCTTATGAAATGATAATGTATCCGTGCTTGCCTACTTTAAAAGACAAGTCCTAGACTACTATTTAATAAATATTTTCTAATAAACATGCTAGAGAAAAAAACCTCATATATTATTTGTGCTTGAGCAGATAAAGAGTAATTGCAATTTATTTTTGCAATCTAATGAGAAAGAAATCATTAAGTGGAGTAAAGAAGCACTGCAAAAATATTTATGGAGCATCTGAATGAAAGAAACTAAATCGTCAATATCTAGTGTCTGTGACAAATGGTTATTCAGAATTACTGTTTGTGTATTTCTTTCTATTATGAGCCAGAACTATGTTGATCATAGTATAAATTTATTAAAGTATTAAATAAAAAATTATTTCATACATTACCTGTTGCCCAAATGCAGCCCCCAACCATTGCAAAAGGCCAAAACTTAGGGCAACGTAATATCAGATTGGCCACCAAGGCAACCAACCATATGGCAGCACAAAGTACCCACTGGATAAACATTCCTGGAAATAAAAGAAATCAGTGTCAGTGGTTCAAACTGATTGGAGTAAATTAATGCCTAGGAATATCAGTGAGATATTATTATAGGAATGGCCACAGTTTATTGAATGCCTATATGCCAGGAACTTTGTGCTTTTAATATAACTCTCAAATTACTGTCCATCATAATTAACCCTAGTTCAAAGACAGAAAATTAATCTGAGATGAAGCAACTTGTCCGAACAGCTAGCAGTTTGTAGAACTGGGATTTAAACCTAAGTTTGATTCTAAAGCTTACTAAGCAGTGCATTAACACCTTTCCCACCTTTTAGGCAAATCAAAGATTTTCTACCAGAGAGTACTGGCAAGACTGAGTCTCTATATTTTTATTCAGATGCCACACCTAATGTTGTCCATCACCAAAAATATGGCAGCAAGAACTTCAGAAGAGCACAACAGTGATTTAAACCTTTGGAGATCATGTATGCCACCTTTGGGATAAAAATAAAGTTATTTATGGTAACATGTAGAACACATCCAGTTAGAGTTGCATGCCTGTGATGAGCCAGACCTTACAAACCTGAGAATTAGTTTTCTAGGTCAGCCCTACTCTCTTTTCTATGCTCTGGGTTGCCATTTGCCAGTTATCTGAACATCACAGGGTGATGTGAGGTATATCTGTACCTTTCTGAGGCTTCTGCACCATCAAGGGTTTAGGGATTAAAAGGATAAAGAAAAAGTCAACACTGAAAGAAATACTAAGGCAGTGATAACTCAGTGTAGCACTTCTGACTCTGTCGAAGATTTTTGCTTATTTTTCTGAATGTAGAAAAAAAATGGCTGTTGATATTTAAGACAAAAAAAAAAAAAAAATTAAACGGGCTCAGAAAGATAAAAGGGAAGGAACATAATATCACAAGTTCTTTATTTTATAAATGAGAAACTGAGAACAAAGACCAGATGAGACTTGCCCAGGATCACACAGTTGTGAAACAACTGAAAGCCAGGTCCTCTACCCATTAGTGTGCTGTTTGTTCCTCTCCTGGTAGTTTCTATTCCTGTCTTAACTCCAAAGGAAAAGAAAGGCTCCGGAGCAAAAAGATTTGTAATTCTAAGTTGTATCAGTGCCTAAGAATTGGGACGGTAATACTTCTGCTTCCTAATAGGTATTCACCATAACATCTCCAATTCCTTCCCTTGACTTTTATATAAAAGAAAAATACATAAAAAACAAAAACAAAAACAAAAAACAGCTGTTGCATCTTCACATTATAGTCACTTCTACTGTAGTGTGATATTATAGTCCAAAAAATCACTGCACTATGCAAAATCATGTAACAAAAACCACATAGCTTATGGAGAAACTGGGACTAGGGTTCAACACAGAAACTTAATCAGCAACCTGTTAAAAAAAGGCTAGGGACCTAATAAAAACGATAGTGCAGTTTTACACAGGTTAAGTGGTTAAGAAATTCACAATGCTACAATAAATATGGCTCTTTAACTTAAAAAGACCTGGAGTTTGCTTATGGAAGTGGCATCAAAAGTGTTGCAGCATGTAAATTTATGTGATAGTGGCTGGAGGGTTCTAATACCAGATGAGGAAGAGTGTGCTGCTTCAGGAGCTGGTGGAAGTGTAAGGAGTGAGTGTGTGAGCACATTTTATGTATTAGTATGCATCTGTATCCATCTGGCTGTTGTTTTCTGTGTTCACCCAGTGTTTTGTCTGACTCAAAATCACACATAAGGAAATACAAAATTCATGTTATGCTCAAATTGCTCTCTATTCCATCTATTGTTTTGAAAATTTGTGTTTTCAAAACAGGTGTTAGTAGAATGGACTGACCTCCTTTTTTTGGAAACAGAACAGGTATGGCTAAAAAGCTTTCCTGACACTATCCTTCCTCAGTTTACCATGAAACACAATCATCAGGTTGTCCTCTACTAACTCTCAGATAATTGGGTTTGGCATTATCAAATGTTTTAGCTTAAGCTCTTTTCATTCAGCGCCAGCTTCAACAAAATTGGCTTTTGTAGCCATCGTTTTTAGAAGACCCAAATAGAGAATTTTGTATTTAAAAATAATTTAAGGTTAACAATGAGGGAAAAGTAATTACCATCACCAGTATTATGTTTTTTAAGTGGCACAGAATTTGAGCCACACAAAAGGAATGGCTACAGAAGAGGGAGTGAGACCAATGGTTAGGTCTATTCCATTGTTGCTCACGGCTCCAGTTCTGCCTGAGAGCGGGCTGCTGCACCTCAGACTTGATGTCATTTTCAAGAGCTGCTGCAATAAAAGAAATAAAAATGAAACAACGAAGAAGCTGTGAATCTGTAAACAAATTGTGATTAATACACGAGATTGAGTTTTTCAAAAGTATGCTAAGATTCCTTCTTCCAGATAAACAGGAAAATATGAAATTAGGTATTATGCTAATATGCCATGTTCATTAATCCATTTTTTTCATTTGTTTATCAAAACAATTTTTTTTATCTCTAATCTACAATTAAAGAAAAAAACTTGAGCTTCAGCCTGATGAGGTGGTGGTACAGTGGATAGAACATTGGGCTGGGATGCTGAGGACCCAGGTTCAGAACCCCAGGGTTGCTGGCTTTAGCACAGGCTCATCTGGCTTGAGCACGGGCTCACCAGCTTGAGCATGGGGTCGCTGGTTTGAGCATGAGATCATAGACATTACCCCATAGTCACTGGCTTGAACCCAAAGGTCACTGGCTTGAAGCCTGAGGTTGATGGCTTGAGTCCAAGGTTGCTGGCTTGAGCAAAGGGTCATTCGCTCTGCTGGAGCCTCTCAGTCAAAGCACATATGAGAAAGTAATCAATGAACAACTAAGGTGCTGCAACTATGAGTTGATGCTTCTCTTCTCTCTCCCTTGTCTGTCTGTGTCTGTCTGTGTCTGTCTCTCTCTAAAAATAAACAAACAAAAAACCTTGTCTTCAGATCTTGAAATCCTCACTTCTTCTAGATCTAGATAGAGTTTTGTTTGTTTTTTTTAATAGAAAAAGTTCTCCTGGGTAGGTAGACAGTTGTAATGAAATGATTTGTGGACTAGGACTATATTTACTTCAATTGGTTGTTGTGATATTCAAATGAGAGAGCACGTGTGAAGACTTTGAGAACTATCAGCGCCTTAACAAAGCACAGGCTCTTGTTACATTTCTGACCTGAGCTTCTCTGCACATTTTGGTTGAATTGCTGCTACCTACTCGAGAACCCCTGCAGGTAAATGTACTTTCCTGCACCAGTAGCACTCTCACAGTGTGTATTAATTTAAATAGTTCATAAAACCCTATATCTTTATGACTTTTTTTTACATGAACAGATAAAAGAATATCGTAAAGATCTCAAGAATCTCCTAAATCTCTTCAAGATTTAGATTCCTGAGGACTCCCTTCGAGAATATCCTCAAGAACGAGTTCAGCAGTGCTGTGTTGCACAATACTGTCAGCCAGCCAGCAGAGCAAGGCGAGGCAGCTAGTCAGCTCTCTGTGTATTCTGGTAGACACTAGCCACATATGGATAACTAAATTCCATTTAAATTAATTAAAATTAAGCAAAAGAAAAAAAATCAGTTCCTCAAACATGCTAATCTCATTTCAAGTGTTCAATAGCTACGTATAGCCAGTAGCTATTGTACTGGGCAGGGCAGATACAGGACATTTTCCTCATGGCAGAAAGTTCTATTGCACAACATTGCTAAACTTGTTAAGAAATTCTGATTACCCTATGAAGGAAAAAGCCCAAATCACAAATAGCCAAGAATCAGGCTATTTTCGTAAGATAACATTTGGGAAAGGCTGCTAAAAATAAGTCACCTTTTTAGTTGTACAAGCTACATGAGAAAAAAATAACATAAAAGAGTCATTTTATCACAGTTGAAACCAGAGTCTCCCCACAATACCTTCTTGAATTTATATTTTGAACATTGATCTTTTGGTTCACCATGTAAGTAAACCCTTTGAAATAGAATTGAGGATAGCCGGTCTTTTCTTCCTCCCTCCAAATTTAATGTTATAGTGATAACTTCTTGTAGATATGTATTGAAAGTATATACATCTGAAGTAACTTTTCCTTGTTATTTTACGATTAACATTTACTTTAAAAGTGTTTCGGCCCTGGCCAGTTGGCTCAGTGGTAGAGCGTCGGCCTGGCGTGCAGAAGTCCTGGGTTCGATTCCCGGCCAGGGCACACAGGAGCACCCATCTGCTTCTCCACCCCTCCCTCTCTCCTTCCTCTCTGTCTCTCTCTTCCCCTCCCGCAGCCGAGGCTCCATTGGAGCAAAGATGTCCCGGGCGCTGGGGATGGCTCCTTGGCCTCTGCCCCAGGCGCTAGAGTGGCTCTGGTCGCAACAGAGCGAAGCCCCAGATGGGCAGAGCATCGCCCCCTGGTGGGCAGAGCGTCGCCCCCTGGTGGGCGTGCCGGGTGGATCCCGGTCGTGCGCATGCGGGAGTCTGTCTGACTGTCTCTCCCAGTTTCTAGCTTCAGAAAAAAAAAAAAAAAATCTTTCATTTTTCTAGGTGTTGTTCCTTATGTGTTCTTACAGACAACATTAGATAGCCAACTACCTACAATACATGTTCTTTGGCACTATTATAGATAATTTAATGGAAAATAAGTATAACTTCAAAACTGCTAAATTAATTTTAGTAAGAAAAATATCTATCTAAAATTGTGTGTGCTTTCTTTAAAAAACAAAACAACAAAACAGGTGGTAAGACAGCATCCTCCTTGGGGATGGAGCTGAGTAAGAGACACTAAGGAATATTTAAACACAGACACTGTAACACTACTCAAATAAAATAATAACAGTTTACTGTTAGGCTGAAAGAAAGTTTTAGCCCTGCAATGGCTTATCTGGGCTACTGTAGCTCAAGGTTCAAGCCTGGTAGGTGAAATTTCACTAAGATATAACAGTTGCTATAGATCACAGGGGTAGCAGGTGCCTGGGAAAATATCATGGGACTAAAAAAACAAAGAATTAGGTGTTAGCTAAGAAACCATTTTTCCTCATTTTAATTAAAATAAGCAAAGTGAAAGAAAACCTTTATAAACATATTGATGAGACTGTCAAACATTCAAAAGTGGCAGATCACTTCCGTGAAAAAAAAAAATTGCTTTTACAGAATATTGACAGCCCTAAACCTCCCAGGCTGCACCCAATTGAAAGAATAATTTGAAGTGCTAATCAGAGTGCAAGAACTGCATTCTGACTGCTTGAATAAACGTTTATTTAATCAACGTTACTTCATTTTAAGTTATTTCCTACAGACAAATGAAATTTATTGCATACAGGTCTGGTACATTTCAGAAAGCTCACAGTGCAATTTCAGTGTGGGTTGGCAAGACTACCTTTCAGGAAGAGTCTGCCTCTTTCTAAGTCAATGAAATTTTTGTGTGTGTGTGGGGGGAAAGCAGTATCATTTTATCAATTCTTTTTACTGTAAACCTGTTGACTTAGCAAATCGGAAATTACTTGTAAATAAACTTTAGTACTTGAAAGTAGTTTTTTTAATGTTTACTCTCAAATGTCCACTGATATTTTATTAAACTATATTCATTCATTTTTTGTAGTACTTTATTAGTAAATTATTTTTTGTTGTTGGTAGTTGCTATGTTCTGATCAATACTGCTCGTTCCACTTCAACAGAGATTTCAGTTTTAGTTTTATGTTAATTTCCTCGAATCTCCTGGTAACTTCTGCCAGCGTCTCTGCTAAAATTAGCAGTGCTCGAACGTACTTCTGAGCCTTGATTTTTCCTTTTAATCATGGGCACGTTTTGAAAAATCATGAGACAGTCCCTGCAAAGTCACTTGGATTTCCGTTGAGTAGCTGTACTCACCGCGCTCAGAGCTAGCGGCCAAAACTCGCACCTGCTTGGCACCCCCGCGATCCGCCTCCACAGCACTGCTGGTGCCGAGCCTGCTCTGTTCTCATTCCTTCCGCCGCCCGGGGAACCTCGCCAGCCGCTACTTCCTTCAAGGACAGTTACCTATTACCCGCGGGGGCGGGTAATAGGAGGGGGGAGGAAAGGGCTCTTGCACCCAGGACACTAAGGCCTGTTCCCTAGGCTCCTCTCGGCCAGCCTTGACTTCCTGCAGGGACAGTGCCTTCCACATCTGGCTGGAGGAGGAGGGCGTCTCTATCACAGGAGATGTGAAGGCCTAGGCAGAGAGCAGCAGGTGGGGAACACCTTCCTTTAAGCACATGGTGTGGGGCCCCTGTGATTCTGATGAGGAGCCTTAGACCCTTTGTCAATCTACCAGCAAATTAGAACGGCTTTTGTGTATTTGAAGAGGTGATTTTTTCAGGGAACTCTTGAGTATGTGGCTCCCTCTAAACATCACAGAACTAGGTATTATTTGGACTACTCAAGGATAAAACCAAAAACTGAGGAATTTCACACAGTTGTGAAAGATTATCTAAAGCTGATTTTTTTTCACTATCAAGAAATTCATCTGAACCACAGATGTCACACTGACATCTCTCATGACATCACAGGATTTTACTTGTAGTTGTTAGCCCTTTCTAAATGCACCAGACCCTTGATCCGCGTATTCATGGAATATGGACGGAGTGCCAATGAGAACATATGTTCTCGGCTTCTTGGGCTTGACTGCACATTACAATTGCTGGGGTAGGTTTTTAATTTTATTTATTTGTTTTTTACAGTACTGATACCTGGACCCCACACCAGATCAACTGAAATAGCATCTCTAGGGGGCATAGCTCAAGAATAATTTTTCTTTAAAAACCTCCTTCTTGAGAATCACATTCTAGATCAATAGTTATCACGTTATAGTGATATCAATGTATTGAGAAGGAATGAATTAAAATGCCGATTCCAGACATCTTGGTTGAGATTTTAAGAAACATTGCTCTGGGCCTGACCTGTGGTGGCGCAGTGGATAAAGCATTGACCTGGAAATGCTGAGGTTGCCGGTTCGAAACCCTGGGCTTGCCTGGTCAAGGCACATATGGGAGTTGATGCTTCCAGCTCCTCCCCCCTTCTCTCTCTCTGTCTCTCCTCTCTCTCTGTCTCTCCCTCTCCTCTCTAAAAAAAAAATGAATAAATAAAAAAATTTTTTAAAGAAAAAAAAAAGAAACATTGCTCTAGTTTCTCACTATCTGATATGTAGCCACAGACTGCACATAGCTATTTAAATTTATAGTAGAATTAAAAATTCAGTAGTTTACTTGTACTAGACACTTTTCAAGTGCTCAGTAGCCGCATGTGCAGATGAAGAAACAGTTCTGCCATCACAGAGAGTCTGTTGACTCACCCTGTTCTTGATAGTGAGCTGTGGGGAGGCAGCAGGGACCTACCTATACAGGGTCCAACCCTTTCACGTCGGTTCCAGAATAGCAGGGGACACAGATATGCCAAATAAGTTCAGCCAGGGGAAGTGCTCCTAGACTGAGAGTTCAAAGGGCTTTCTGAGCAAGTGGCAGTTAGCTGAGACAATCCAGACAGAGGTTAGTCACGGTTGGGGAGTTACAAGGAGAAAACAGAAGGACTCTCCAAAGAGGAGGTGTCCTGGAGGCAAGTCCTGCTTTAAGAATTATTTACATTCATAGACTGTAGTGTATGATAGGCAGGTGAAAAGGTACATACAGTACTGTGTCCTTTAAAGAATTAAAAAGCTAAAGCTTTTCATTTAAGGGAAGGGATTAATTAAGCAGTTCAGGAAAAAATGTCAAGTTCCCCTTGCCACACATACATACTCACAGCTATGCACATGCACAAACTCTCTCTGTTTTAAAAAGTATAGGGTCTAAATACAATTGTTTCACTTTGTGATTTGAAGAGACCTCAAGGGTTGTGTGGTTTATTCTTACTTCCATTCACATAGAGAAGCTGAGACTCTCATTGTTGTGAATTCCCTAAAACCTAAAGGTGAGAATGGGGCTAAGTCTGGCTTGAGGGTATTTATGGCAGGATATCCTGGTTCAGTACTTTTTACATCATGCCTCAGAACCCAACTACATGGTCTGCTGCTGAAACTGAAATATTTCTTTCAGATTGTTTCAAATGTGTTAATGCTTAAACATAAGGTCTGTCTTGGAAGACTCTTAGCAGAGACTAAGATTAAGGTGAGTTGCACCTCCATTCTCTCATATGTAAAATGTCAATAATAAAATCTGTGTACTTCACCCTGTTATGTAGTCAAAAACTATCATGTATATAAAATATTATCAGGACCTCTGTTTTCTGCTCTAACATTTGAAGATCTTGAAAGTTGTCAACTCTGTGATCACAATAAGAAAAAAAAATCTCTAAACAAATTGAAAATCAATAATTCCTATTACAAATCACTGCCCTGAACATCAAAGAATTAGGTAAATGCAGAGAATCACAGCTTATGAGAAGCAGAGGCCCCTGAAGCCCATAATGGGTAGAGGGCACTTAAACAGTAAGCAGTGGGCCTGACCTGTGGTGGCACAGCAGGTAAGGCCTCGACCTGGAGTGCAGAGGTCGCCGGTTCAAAACCCTGGGCTTGCCTAGTCAAGGTACATAGCAGAAGCAACTACTAATACTATACATTGATGCTTCCCTCCCCCTCCCCCACTTCCTCTAAAATCAAATAAACTCTAAAAATGAAAAATAGATAAACAGTAACTGGTGAGTTGCAGGTGACTGATGTGGACTAAATTAGCATTGAAGCCCTGGAGAAGCAGCAACCAGTCTTAGGGGATCATCCACACGTTAATGGGTTTTACCTTTAAGAGCCACTTGAGGTTCTCACGGTGAAGAGCAGAAGAAAAGTGTCCTCTTGCTTCTAGCCAGGGGAGGGAAAGGGATCATTCTGACACCCCCCCCCCCCCCCCAGTGCCTTCAGTTCTCTGAAACAAAGGCTAGCCCTCAAGGGAAGCTGCTTCAGGAAAGTTCCATCTGACCTAGAGGAAGAACAATTAGACCACTTGAGCCCCTTCTTGCCTTTCTATCTAGAATGGTTATAAAACTCTCCTGAAGGTCACAGTCCATTGATTCTAGCTCACTGAAAATGGAGATTTAATCATAAAATTCCCCAGCACTTTATGACCATAGTAAAGGTGCACCAGCATAATAAGAGTGGATTACAGCTGAGAGATCTGTAAGATGCACTGTTTAAGGAGATCCCAGGAGAAGCCTAGGACAAAAGAGGAGATGAAAAGGAAGCTAAGGCCTGTGATGCCTACAGATAGAGCAAACATTAGGGCCAAACTCCTCTCAGATAACATAAAACCGCACACTGGGGGCCTATTTATCTCAGTTCCTCTTGTCCAATATATCATGTCTGGCTTTCAACAAAAAATTACAAGGTGCACTTAAAAGGCTTGAAAAAATGCAGTCTGAAGGGATAACACAAGCACCAGAACTAGAGTCAGATATGGTAGGGAATTTGGAGTTATTAAACTGGGAATTTAGAATATCTATATTTAACATGCTAAGAGTTCTATTAGGAAAAAGTGGACAAATGCAACAACAGATGTATAATCTTAGCTGAGAGATGAAAACTCTAAGAATCAAAAGGAAATGAAAGGAAATGCTAGAACACAAAGAACACCACACCGGAAATGAATGCCTTTCACAGCTGAGACATAATCGGCGAGCTTGAAGATACATCATTAAAACTTTCTAAATTTCAATGTAAAAACAGAATTTTAAAAAAGATAAAGGGATTAAGCAAAGGAAAAAAACCTGATAGGCACAGACAGCAGTGTGGGGATTGCAGGAAGGATAGGGGGGTAGGAGAAGGTGGAGGAGGGTGGGGGGGGGCAGACGGGGTGATGGACACACAAGGCAGCACATGTACAGATGTATTATAGAATTATACACCTGGAACCTGTGTGATTTTTATTAGCCAATGTCTTCCCAGTAAATTCAATAAAAAATTTAAAAAACCACAAAAGAATTAAAAGAAAATAAATGGAATATTCAAGAATTATGGAAAAAATACACAAGGTATAACATATAGATAATGGGAATACCAGGAAAAAAAGAAAGGAGGAGAAGAAATATTTGAATAATGGCTGAGAGTTTTAAAAAATTAATGACATACCAAACCACAGTTACCAATAGCTCAGAGAACACCAAACAGGATAAATAATAATAATAAAATCTATATTAAGGCCTATCATATTCAAATTTCAAAAAGTGAAAGAAAAAACATTGAAATGAGCTGGAGAAGAATAAAAGACATCTCTCGAAGAGCAGTGAGAATTACATCAGGTTTCTCTTTGGGAATCATGCAAGCAAGAGAGAATGGAGAGAAATATTTAGTGTTGAAGAAAAATCCACCTTTAGAATTCTGTGTTCAATGGAATTATTTTTTTTTAAAGTGAGGAGGGAATAGAGACTTCTCGAACAGACAAAACTGGAGAATTTTTTTTTTTTTTTTTTTACCAGTAGAGCTCTATTCTGAGCTTTAAGAAAAACACTATTTATATTAAACTAAAGGAGGAGGAAGAATGGAGAATGTGTGTGTTGGGGAGGTTGCATGTAGCAAAGCTGAATTTTTGGAAAGGTAATTAGGGAAGGCCTCACAAGAGAGAGAGAGACACTTGAGTAGAGGCCTGAGAGAGCTGGGGAGGGGAGGAGGAATGCGAGCACAGACGCCCCGAGCATATTTGAAGGATGGCAAAGAGGTCCCTGTAGTGGAACTGGGGTGGCGAGGAGGAGCGTGGTAGAAGATTAGCTAGAGAAGTTACAGTCAGTGAACAGCTTGTGAGGGGCTTGTGAGCCATCAAGAGACCTTGGCTTTCTCTATGAAGAAAATGGGGAGCAATTGAAGTATTTTGATCACAGGAGATCTATTAGTTATCTATTGCTGTGTAACAAATGATCCCAAAATGTAGTGGCTTAAAGAACATAAATTTTTATTTTCTCTCCCAGTTTCTGAGAGTGAGGAATTCAGGAGCAACTGGGGTAGGGGTTCTCCGAGTCTCTCAGAAAGCTGGCTGGGTTTCCAGTCATTGAGGGGAGGATGTGCCTGGGCCTGGCTCCACATCCCAGGTGGCTTACTCACATGGCTGGCAAGTTGGCTGCAGCTGCTGGTGGGAGAGCTCGGCTCTCTTCATATGAGCCTCTGCAGGGGACTGCTTGCATCTCAGGACCTGGCAAAGCTTTCCCAAGGGTGATAAATCCAAGAAGGTGGAAGTAGCATTATCTTTTATGCTACACATGCCTCAGAGGCATGTGTGCCTCTGAGGGCACACATCGTCACTTCTGCAATAGTCTATTGCTCACACAGTTCGTCCCTGATTTGGTGTGAGAAGAGATTACATAATGGTGTGGCTACCAGGAGCTGGGATCACTGTGGGCTGTCTTGGACGCTGACTACCAGGGAGAAGAAAGAGAATTGCTGGCGTGCTGTCCTTGCGTGGGTGCAGACAGTTGGGATCTAGGACAACAGCAGAGAGAGGAGCCCTTGTTAGATGCAGGGAGGTCATCGATAGCAACAGGGTATTGGTGCAGTTGCAGGGAGGAAGGTGGGAAAATGTGGTGGGAGCTTGTGCACATTCTCTTCCGATGTGTCTTCCTGCCTCTCTGTGAAACAGAAAACAAGGTCGCAGGTCAAGAATGAGGTCCTGCATGGAAACAACCAAAAAGCCCGTCAATAGATGACTGGATAAAGAAGATGTGGCACATATACACTATGGAGTACTACTCAGCCATAAGAAATGATGACATCGGATCATTTACAGCAAAATGGTGGGATCTTGATAACATACGAAGTGAAATAAGTAAATAAAAAAAAAACAGGAACTGCATTATTCCATACATAGGTGGGACATAAAAGCGAGACTAAGAGACATTGATAAGAGTGTGGTGGTTACGGGGGTGGGTGGAGAGGGAGAGGGAAAGGGGGAAGGGGAGGGGCACAAAGAAAACTAGATAGAAGGTGACAGAGGACAATCTGACTTTGGGTGATGGGTATGCAACATAATTGAACGACAAGATAACCTGGACATGTTATCTTTGAATATATGTATCCTGATTTTTTGATATTGGCCCATTAAAAAAATAAAATTATTAAAAAAAAAAAAAGAATGAGGTCCTGGAAGGTGGTTTCGAAGCTTCATAAATATTTCAAGTTTTTCTTTACCTCTTGAGAGTTGCAGAGGTCACTGTCATATTACTAAGGAGAGGGGGAAAGCCCTCTCTCTGATCACTGATGTCTGTAGCCATGTTTCCAACTACGTAAAAGGAAGTGGTCTGAGGTGAGAGAGAATAAAACTGTTACCCAGGGAGAAGCACAGATAAAGGTGGAGGACTGGTCTGGTGATGTTCCGGTCTCTGGGTCTAGTTTTTCCCGA
Source organism: Saccopteryx leptura (assembly GCF_036850995.1). Classification (NCBI taxonomy): domain Eukaryota; kingdom Metazoa; phylum Chordata; class Mammalia; order Chiroptera; family Emballonuridae; genus Saccopteryx; species Saccopteryx leptura. The sequence goes on from NC_089503.1 coordinate 228,772,424, forward strand.
GGCTCAGCTGTATCTCTAGACTTCCAGCAGGTATTAATGAGGAATCTTATATTACAGAGACCTGTTGCTAACTAGCCTAAGGGGGAATATGGAGTTTCTTTTCTTATATAGTTAGGAAGAGTATTGAAGAAACTAATATGATAAAAAATAAAAGAGCTGTATTAGACAGGACTCTATTAATGTCGGGAACTGATACTTCAAAACTGCTAGGTTCCTCTTTTTATCCATCTCTCATCTCTGCTTGTCTCAACTTTTACCTTGGTTAATTGAGCCTCATGCACTTAGGCTTTTTTTAGGGGGCTGAGGAGGAGGGTAGCAGGCTGTCTCAGTCTTTGATCCTCCCTAAACAGTGACTGCAAAGACAAAAGCGGGGAAAGGTCTCTGCCCGGTCTAATGGAAAAGGCGCATAACCTGATTGGCGGAGCTCAGGTCTGCTCTCCACCTCTGATCGCATCGCTTTGGTCAAAAGCATATGTTCTCTGATTGGCCAGACCCAGCTCATATACTGGCATTATATCTGTGGGTAGATCAGGCACAGCTGTACTCAAAACATGAACATGTTATTACAAGTGATATTAAAATACATTCTGAGAAGGCAACATTACAGCTACCACAGTCCACTATCCCATTGTTGGTTTAACCTTTTCTTAGATTTCATGCCACAAGAAAAGCCATTTTTTGGCCTAAGCCAATTGACTTATTTTCTCAAATTTGCAATCAAGAGTCCTGATGAATACATATTTCCTTATCTTTTTTCCTCCCTTTAGATGCCTGTTTCTCCAAATGACACTGTTTACTGAATCACCCTAGTTAGTTATGAGGAAATCCTCTTCAGTTTCTCCCCATTCCTCCCTTTACATATCTAGTAACGAGGGACTTATTCCCAGTTTCTGCCTATCCCTCCTTCTCCATATATAATCACATATCCTATGTCAGTTCTAACTCTGAAATATCTCCCAAACCAGGCTCATTATTCCGTTCCTCCCCTCACAGTCATTGTTTATGCCTTCATCATCTTATGCCTAGTTTTCTTCCAGTTGTGTCTCTTTGCATTCTATGCTCTACCCGTACTGTGAAAGTAAAATAATAATGTTATTTCCCTGATTAAAATTTTCTCTTGGCTCCTATTGACAAATTCTTGATTATATGTATAGGATCCTTTGTGAACTTCTGCTAAGGATGCCTAACACGTCCTTGGTGTTTAGTTCAGTCCTCACCTGTGTATTTAGTTGGCTGCTGTGTTACCTTTGTCTTATTCCTTTTGGGCATTACTGCTCTGGCTCTAAACTTTAATCTCATAATTAGGTGTCTTTTACTTGCTCTTGGGACTCCTGGATATTCTGACTCCTCCAGCCATTGATATTTCCCTGGTACTCAAACCTGTTATTAATATATGTATATGGCCCTGGCCGGTGGCTCAGTGAACAGAGCTTTGGCCCAGTGTATGGACATCCCAGGTTCAATTCCAGGTCAGGGCACACAGGAGAAGCAATCATCTGCTTCTTCCTCCTCCTGCTTTGTTCCTCATTCTCTCCCTCTTCCCCTCCTGCAGCCATTGGCTCAATTAATTTGAGTGTGGTCCTCTCAGCATGGCACTGAAGATGGTTCCACTGGAGCGCATCAGCCTCAGGCACTAAAAATAGCCTGGTATTCAATTATTGGCCTCAGATGGGGGTTGCTTGGTGGATCCAGGCTGGGGCACACGTGGGAGTTTGCCTCACAATCTCCCCTACTGTTAACTAAATTGTGTGTGTGCGCGCGTTTGTGCGCACATGCGTGCACCCTGGCCAGATAGCTCGATTGGTTAAAACATCATCCCAATGCATGGAGGTTGCTGGTTTGATCCCAGATCAAGGCACATACAAGAACAGATCTATGTTCCTCTCTCTCTCTCTCTCTCTCTCTCTCTCTCTCATTCTTTCTTGCTAAAATCACTAAATAAAAATTAAATATATATATATATATATGTAAATTGCTATGGGGCTTTTAAGAAGCACATATTTCGTTGATCCAGCCTGGACCCACTGCATCAGAAATATTTTTTAAAATAACTCCTGGAGGGTGGGGAGGAGGTGGAGGAGGGTAGGAGGATAAATGCTGATGGACGGAGACTTGACTGAGGTGGTGAACACACAGTACAGTGCACAGATGATGTGTTGTAGAATTGTGCGCCTGACACCTGTATAATTTTGTTAACCAGTGTCACCCCAATAACTTCAATAGAAAATAAAAATTTCCTGGAGATTCAGAAGCAGCTGGTTTGCAGAAGCAAACACTGCTTCAGTGTCTGCTATCGCTAGGTATAAGGAGTCTTCTGATGCCTCTTTTCTGCCCTGCCTGGACTTCTTCCTCTACCTACTCTTAAGACATTTGATTAGTTGACCTGACTTTGAAGTCTTTTCAGGTTTATACCCTAGTCTTCTCTGCACTGGATCCTTGTGCCATCAAACAGGAACCACTATTTCAATCATTTCACTTTCCTATGGTTAAATAGCCCCTTTGTTAATCAATATCCTTTGAATTACTGTCTATATTTGCTTTTCATCTACATTTCAATCTCTAGTTCCAGTCTAAATTATTTTTTCCAATGCTTTGGCTACATCTTCAACCATAAATTCTCCCCCTTATTTAGGAGCCTGAAAGTACTATTGTGAGATGTTCATGAGCACTTTAAAATACCATAAAGGTTCCAGTTAGCGGTGTACTATTGCTGAGGGCAGATGGTGTGCTTCTCCTCCAAAGTCCAAAGTCAACAAAATCAAGTTGTTTGAAACTGGCTCTGGCGGGAATATCCCCACCACAGAAATCCCCAAATGGTCAGCAAGTACTACTTCTGTTCCCCCTAAGGGACTGGTAAACATTTAACAGCACACCACAGGAGAATCCCAGCTGTGGGAGTCCTGGTGCCAGCCTACAGTACTTGATACAACCACTGTTGGTAAGAAGTTGTAGGGGTTCAGAACGTGTCACCCCAAGATGTGTTTTTGTGGTACGCAGATTATTTTGAGCAAAGGCAACTGAGACCCTGCAGACTCATGAGAACTTTTACCTCTTCCTTAAAGAATTTAAATTGGATCTTGCTCATAGTAAGAGTTATTACTAGAAACAACTCTTTATGGCCTATTTATAAAGCAGGGTAAAATCCTTATTACTGGACATTTTTCTTACTGTCCTGTGAGTGACCCTCCTCCCCTCTGAGGCCCCAGACGTCTTACCTCATCCTTAGCTCAGATGCTATATATACCTCATTCTATCTCTCTGTCCCAGAACCGCTCACAATGGCGTCTCTGACTTTCCTGTGTATGTTGGGTTCCCATACATATGTATGTAATTAAATTTCGTTATGGTGTCTTGTTAATCTGTCTCATCTAGATTTAATTATTAGACCAGCAAAAAGAACCTTAAGGGTAAAGGAAAGTTTCTTCCTCCCCCACAAAGTCTATAAAATAGACTAATACCAGCTGAAGGAAAAGGTGGACGGAGCCTGGACAGGTGGGTGGTTAGTAGTTTCTTGTAAGCTCCCAACCCTGCTCCAAATCAATTTCACTCCTATACCGATCTGTCTTAGCTAATGACAGCATTCACTGGGACCTTGCATAAGTCATTCAAGCAATCTGTGCAAGTGACTCATCTATAAAACAGGCATTCTAATGACATCTGTATTGTAGCGTTGTGATAAGGATTAATGCCAGGCACAATAATGGTTTTCTGAAATAGTATATGTTTAAATAATTGCTTAGCCCCAAACTCTTAGAGTCAGCCTTGACTTCATTATTTTCTGTCATAGCCCATGTCCAATCTGTCAGGAAATCTTTTTCCCTCAATTTAAAAAATACATATCTGAATCTGACCTCATCTTATCATGTCTACTGCAGCCATCTAGGATGAAGCCCCGTCCTCTCAGTCTGAGTTCTGATGTCCCATGGAGGGTTTTCCTGCTTTCACCCCTTACCCACTCTGTAGTCTGTTTTTTCTTTTTGAGCGTGCGAGAGAGACACAGACAGACAAGAAGGGAGAGAGATAAGAGGCATCAACTTGTTATTGAGGCACCTTAGTTGTTTATTAATTGCTTTCTCATATGTGCCTTGACAAGGGCTCCAGCCAAGCCAGTTACCTCTTGCTCAAGACAGTGACTTTGGGCTTCAAGCCAATTAACTTTGGGCTCAAGCCGGTGATCATGGGGTCCTGTCTTTGATCCTACACTCAAGCTAGTGAACCTGTGCTCAAGCTGGTGAGCCTGCACTCAAGTCAGTGACCTTGGGGTTTCAAACTTGGGTCCTTACCATCCCAGGTTGATGCTCTATCCATTGCATCACCCCCAGGTCAGGCTGTGGTCTGTTTCTAAAATAACAACCAGGGTGATCCTTTTTTATCATTTTTAGGCCATGTTTACTTTTCAGTTGGAAACCCTCCAGTGACACTCCATTTTACTAGGATTAGAACCTAAAGTCTTTACAATTACCTGCAAGGCCTTGGTCCTGCTGTGAGCTCTCCTCTGACATTTTCTCCTGTGATACTACTTCCATCCAGCCTAGCATCTGTAGCCATTCTATAATGGAGTTAGGGTGGAGAGTACTGTAGGACTGTGAAAACAAGAATGGGCAAGAAACCAAGAATGGCCACAGTGAATTCAATGGGTGCAGGCATGGAGGGTAGGCTTTAAGCAATACAGAGAAAAAGGTTCAGAATCAGGTAGAGTAGCAGCAGGTCAGGAATTTTGTCCAGAGCAAGTCAAGTGAAAACAAGATCTGTTCCCAGCCACCTGGAAATGGGCCTAGTGTGAAGAAGGCAAGGAAAAAGCCCCAACTAGTACCTGCAGAGAACCTGGCCACCTTGAAGATGCCTGAGTCCTAAGTAGAAATGGGCAGGTGTGATCTGGCTTTGTTGCAGAGGTCTGCAGTGTTAGCAGGCCTGTGCATGTCTTGATAAAAAGTATTTCCAAACCTGTGGTATGTAGAACAAACTCCATTAACAATATTGACCTGCTTCTCTCCTAGAACAATACTAATGAGAACTTAATGTTCCTTGGGAACAGCTGGAATGGGGCTGGAAGGCGGGCAAGGGTTCATACTGCAAAGAACAAAACTGGGGTGACTAGGACACTTGGGAGAATCAGTCTTGATCTAGTTCGTGGATAGCCTTTCTTTTTCTTCAGAGATGGAGAAGGCATAGACCAAGAACAGATATATATATAGAGTGTCATCTTTAAAATATCATCTTGATAGAGCCAGGATTGTAAATGAAACAAGCAGATAATCAAAAAGCAAACCTTTTGTTTGTTCACTTGAAAACCATTGCACTAAGAAAATAATTCCACAACAAATTCAGGGTGTTGTCTTGTACTCCAGCCTCAACTTCCGCCTCTCCTTTTTTTCTGGTACTGATCTCAGTCTGTTGACCCTGTTCCAGTCGGTACATGTACCTTTTGGCTTTGCTTCTCATCCACAAACTCACCGTTGCCTGCTTATTTCTAAGACCCAATACCTTTATGATTACTTGGCTCTGACTTGTCTCCTCACTACCGGCTCTGCTTCGGTCCTGTGCGTTAGGTACCTGTCGATACAGTTGGCTCTAGTATTGTAATCTGTCCTCCACTGCCCCTTTGTCACCTGCATCTATCCCATCCTGGCTTTTTTAAGAACATTTCTTGGGGCTAACTCAGATTACTTTCAGAGATATACCCACAGAGATAGACTGTGCAGACAGCTCACAATGAGATAGAAAATTCCATCAGCACACTGAGCTACCAAATAAAAATTCCGGAGTACTCACAAGGTCAAAGTTTCGTTTTACGCAATACAAATTTGTTCCAGCTGACAGTTGGGGACCTGGGGATGAATTATTTCTACTCATATGTAATGTAGTTGTCGCTGTTGGTTCCCTCCACAGTTTCCCACATAGCCAGTATAGCCTTCCCCCAGCTGCCGAGAGGAAGGCAGCGAGGGCTTAGAAACACAACTTTGTCCAGAAGATTGCCCTTGGCTAATGGGAGCTGCCTCACCTAGAGATACTTGGGAACCTATTCCCCTCCCCCCCGCCATCAATGTACCTCGATTATATTTCAAAGCTCATTCTTTGTGTAGGTGGAGTAAGGATGTTTCTTCCCTCTTAATCACCATGCATGGTTCTCTGAAAAAGGCTACAAGCTTATGACTGTGCTGAATGAATGGTAGCAATTAAAATGATTCTTTCTCCCACCTTTAAGTAAAATCGTCCTTGTGACTTGGAATTTCTTGTCAATTCAAGCATTCAGAACTTTTTCCAAGTCTGATTAGGGAATTATTTCCAGGTGAGAGGTCTGAAACATCTTCGGGGACAAGCTGTCAAACCTGTTATTTCATCGAGTATGCCTTTCCCCGGTAATGACTTGCATCTTTTGAAGTAATAGAACTTCAGACTTATAAAATAGAGGTAGGAGGTAGTATGTTAGTCCCTCTCATCAAATTGCATTGATGTGAGGCTCTAGAGAGAGGTATTAAATTCTGTTTCCATGGCAACTGCTTCACTGCTTAAGGGAAAACAGGATAGCAATTGAAGTCTTTGTTAATCGCATCTCTAAAAATAATCGTTAATGTGTTGAAATCAAGTGAAAGAACTAGGACTCAATAGGTAAAAATTATAACCATGCAGGGTGGGATTGAACAATATTGTGCAAATATTATTGCAACTATAATATGCTTTAAGAATTATTGGAATGGTTGGTGACAAATACATTTTTGAGGAAAATCAATTATTATGTTTGTTCGTTTATTCAGGTGACTGTTGAATAATGATTATATGTCAGCTATGAGGTAGGACCCAACATACAGAGATAAGTCAGACTGTCTTCTAGGCTTTCCAGGGTTTATGGGAGTAATAGAAAAAAAATCTATCATAATTATAACAGATGTCTTATTTGTCTACCTGGCACCATTCTAACTGTTTTTTTCTCATGTAGCAGCCAGGAGATTAAGGATTGTATGGGATTGGTATCACATCCAGTTCCAGAGACAATTCAAAATCATTTACTACAGTTATTGTTTCAGCAGTGATCATGTAACCGAGGTGTAAACCTATGTGACGTTCTTTTATCTATAGTGATTTGACTTCTGCACAAAGCTCAGAAAGCTTGTTTAGTGGTTGTCAGATGCTTCCAATTTTGTTCACCCAGACACAAAAGAGGGACCATGTAGAGTCCGTTGTTTCAGGAAGCCCCCTGTGGTCATTTGGAAAGTCAGCCCAAGGATGAAGTGAGCCCTGGACAAGGGCAAAGTCAGGAAAACAACAGAGAAACCTGACTTGATGTGACTGACCTGCACTGAAGCCTACTGCCTCTGGATGTTTCAGTGCCACTAGCCAATAGAATTTATTCTTTTGAAAGCTTGAATTGGGTTTTCAGGATTTTTGTTGCCTGAAAACAAACATACATACAAACAAATAAACAGAAAAACCATTCAACTAATTGTGAAAGACTGTACCACAGAATAAGTGAAATATTGGAAACGAGTTGAGGGAATTATGAGTGTGCAGAGAAAGAATAAATCAGAGGGAGAGAGAGGAAGTAACAACTAACTACTTGTATCTTGGAGAAAGGAGTGCAGAAAATCCGGAGAAGTTTTCTATATCATGAGGTAGACAATTCAGCTTTGCTGGCAGCATGGCTCCTGATTGTTCAACTCTTTGGGACTGTGGGCTACTAGCAAAATTGGCCACTCTTAACCCAGGCTCTGTGCAGCGATGGGTGTATCATGGCTCTAAAAAAGCTTCAGCTCAAGTGCCTTTCACTTACACCGGCCCTTTGGGCTGGGGATAACAGTAGCAGCCCCAGTACATTAGCAACTGGTTGATGCTCTAAAGCTGGTGGAGTTTCTGGACTGAGGGTGGAGTGTGGGTGGGCTATATCTATGATTTCTGTATTTTCCTGCTCTCCAGTTAACAACCTCCAGTGAGCCCCATGGGGTACTCGGACCTTATCTTTGACTCCAATGATAAGGATCTGAACTTCTTCCTGCTCTCATCTCTGCCTTGAACACTAAGAATTAGGCTCCGTGATTATTAGTGTCTCATGTCCTTGGACTTAAGGGTGAAGAAAGCAAGTGAAGTATGCCTGAGCTAGACTAGAGGCTGTAGAAGCCGTGTGTGTGTGTGTGTGTGTGTTAATCATTTTACAATGTATATGTATATAAAATCATTGCATTGTACTCTTTGAATTATTTTTATTTATTTATTCATTTTAGAGAAGAGAGACAGAAAGAGATAGAGATAGAGATAGACAAAGAGAAGGGGGGAGGAGCAGGAAGCATCAACTCCCATCTGTGCCTTGATCGGGCAAGCCCAGGGTTTTGAACCTGTGACCTCAGTGTTCCAGGTCAAAGCTTGATCCACTGCACCACCACAGGTCAGGCTGTACTCTTTGAATATATACAATTTTATTGTACTTTAATACAATTGGAAAAAAGACATTAAAAAAAAAGAAAGTGTAAGAATCACAAAATAATAATTACTAAGGATAAAGGTTAAGGTGAAAGACCAGCATTTTTGCGGTCTTAAAAAAAAAGCCTGACCGAGCAGTGGCGCAGTGGATAGAGTGTTGAACTGGGATGCGGAGGACCCAGGTTCAAGACCCCGAGGTTGCCAGCTTGAGCACTGGCTCATCTGGTTTGAGCAAAGCTCACCAGCTTGGACCCAAGGTCGCTGGCTTGAGCAAGGGGTTACGCGGTCTGCTGTAGCCACCCCCCCCCCCCCATCAAGGCACATATGAGAAAGCAATCAATGAACAATTAAAGTGTTGTAATGAAAAACTGATGATTGCTGCTTCTCCTTTCTCTTTGTTCCTGCCTGTCTGTCCCTATCTGTCTCTCTCTGTCTCTGAAAAAAAAAAAAAAAAAAAAGTATTGCCCTGGCCAGATAGCTTGGTTGGTTGGAGCATTGTCTGCAAGTGCAGAGGTTGCAGGGTCTCTCCCCAATCAGGGCACACACAGGAGCAGCTCTATGTTCCTGTCTCTCTCTTTCTCTCTCTCTCTCTCCCTCCCTCCCCTTCCTCTCTCACTGAAATCAATACAGTAAATAAAAAAAGAAAGGAATTTTGATTCTGGCTCTGCCTTGTCTGACTGCCTTAAGTCATTTACTTGTGCAGTTCTGAAGCTGCTCCCTGTATAAAAGCGGTTTATCTCTTAGACCTCTTTCAGTTAAGACTACAATACAGCTGTATGTCAATTATCCAAACCTTCCATTGTTTCCTTTAGGTAAAATGCTTGTATCAATCCTTCTTGGGTTTGTAGCATTTCTTGAATTCTTGAAAAATTCTTCGCCATTTTTTTGTTCTTCAAACATTGCTTTTGTCACGTTTTCCTTTCTTTCTGTACCTCAAATTATACTTGTTCTAAACCTTTCATGTCTGACAAGTTTTTTATGCTCCTCTCTGTATTTCCCATTTTCTTCATTGTGCTTCAGTTTGGATGTTTTCTTCTGAACCATGTTTCAGGTTACAAATTCTCTTTTCAGCTGGATACTGAAATTCTCTTTTTACCTTATACTTTCTATATACTGGATGCTATAAAGGCTATACTACACTTGGTAAATTTCTTGCCTTCATGATTTCTTTAATCTTTTTTTTTTTACAGTGACTAACTGGTTTTCTAAAATGTCTGAGTCTCATAAGTACAGGTTATGTCCTGGTTAAAGCAGGAGAGCCTCATCAGCAGTTAATAATGTGATGACTAGCCATCTTTCCCCTGCCTTCTAATGTGCGAGCTAAACAAAATTTATGCAAGTCAGAGAGAGAGGCAATGTTCTTAAGTCTTACCTTATAGAACTGGGAGAATGCCAGCCAAATTTCTTCTGACACAATGTTTTCAGTTGCCTTTGTAGAAGATGACCCCATGGGTCATTTTAGTGAGTAGAGGGCAGTGCTTTGTGCAGGTGGACAGGAAAAGGACTGTGCAGTGGCCAGTGGGGTGTGGCAACCAGGAGAGCCAGTAGTTCCATTGCACAGCACCCAGAAGTTGGGTGTGCAGCTGGTGAGCATGTGCAAAGCCAGGAAGTGTCTAGGTGGCATTGGTAAGGGCTTTTCCAGGTGGCTAGGGTCAGCAGCACTCCTGTCTCTTTGATGGCCCTGTGGTTCCTGGATCTCTTCATTTCTTCCCTTTTCTCTTTATATTAGTCATTTATTTCAGTTATTTTTAGCATATTTTATAATTTTCAGTTGGTTTTCAGATTATAGATGGTAAACTGTAAAGGTTCTATATTGATATTCTTCTAAAAAGTGTTAAGACAAAAAATAAAAAAATAAAGTGTTAAGACTTTTAGTGATTAAGAGTTTCTGTACTGGCCAGGTAGTGCAGTTGGTTAGAGTGTCATCTCAATATGTCAAGTTGTTGATTCAGTCCCTGGTCAGGGTTTATACAAGAATCAACCAATGAATGCATAAATAAACAAAACAACATATCACTGTTTCTCTTTTTTTCTATTTAAAATCAATCAATCAGCCTGACCAGGCAGTGGCTCAGTGGATAGAGCAGGGGTCGGGAACCTATGGCTCGAGAGCCAGACATGGCTCTTTTGATGGCTGCATCTGGCTCGCAGACAAATCTTTAATAAAAAAAATAATAACATTAAAAATATAAAACATCCCCTCCCGCAGCCAAGGCTCCACTGGAGCAAAACTGGCCCTGGGCACTGAGGATGGCTCTATGGCTTCTGCCTCAGGCGCTAAAATGGCACTGGTTGCAACAGAGTGATGCCCCAGATGGGCAGAGCATCGCCCCCTGGTGGGCATGCTGGGTGGATCCTGGTCGGGTGCATGTGGGAGTCTATCTGACTGCCTCCCCGTTTCCAACTTCAGAAAAATACAAATATATATATATATATATTTATATATATATACAATATATATATATATAAATACAATATATATATATATAAAACATTCTCATGTATTACAATTCATTCATTTCCTACTGCTCATATTCATGGTTGTGGGAGGCTGGAGCCAATCACAGCTGTCCTCCGGGACAACACCAAATTTTTATTGGATAACGCATAATGTACACGAGTCGTTGTGAGGTCAGGAAGTAAATTTCCCTCCTTTTAATCAAGCAGTCAGCTAGCTAATTACAGAAACCCTTTTGATGAAGAAGATGGCTAAAAGAAAAAAAGATGAGGAGTATCGTACTTTTCAGCAGGAATTGACAGAGGAATTCGCCTTTGTGGAGAGAGCAGGTTCTACAGTGTGTCTAATATCAATGATAAAATTGCATCGATGAAACAATCAAATATAAAGTGGCACTTCAACACACGGCATACTACATTTGCATTGAAATATCCAGCGGGGGACAGCAGGGAGAAAGCATGTCGAGCTACTGCGCAGAGTGCAAGCTAGTCAGCAGCAACTCTGTGTTTGGACCCAACAAGGTGACTGGAATTCGGCTAGCTTTGCTGGTGCTTTAGCAATTGTGAGAAATGGAAAGCCATTCACAGATGAGAAGTAGGCCAAAACATTCATGCTTGATGTTGCCAATGAACTTTTTGACAACTTTTCAGATAAAGACAAGATAATCAAACAAATAAAAGACATGCCTCTGTCGGCAAGAACTGTTCATGATTGTACCATCATGTTGGCAAATTAAGTTGAGGCAACACAAGTGAAGGACATAAATGCAGCACCATTCTTTTCTCTCGCTTTGGATGAGTCAACAGATGTAAGCCATTTATTCTAGTTCAGTGTGATTGAAAGGTATGCTGTTGGTGACACACTACGTGAGGAAGGTCTTGTTGTTTTGCATATGAAAGAGACAACAAGAGGGGAGGATTTATTCAAGTCTTTCACTGAGTTCCTAAAGAAAAAAATCTACCAATGGATAAACTTATTTCAGTGTGTACTGATGGTGCTCCATGCATGGTGGGGAAAAACAGAGGATTCGTAGCTCTTCTTCATGAACATGAAAAGAAACCGATCCTAAGTTTTCACTGCATCCTACATCAGGAAGCACTTTGTGCTCAGATGTGTGGCAAGCAGCTTGGTGAGGTGATGTCGCTGGTCATTCGAGTGGTCAACTTTATTGTTGTCCAAGCTTTAAAGGATCGCCAATTTAAAACACTGCTGGTTGAAGTTGGGAATAATTATCCTGATCTGTTTCTGCACAGCAATGTGTGTTGGTTGTCAAGAGGGAAGGTGCTCAGCCATTTTTGCGGCTTGTCTGAGTGAAATCTGGACTTTTCTTGAAATGAAAAACATCGAGCATCCTGAGTTAGCTAACACTGAGTGGCTCCTGAAGTTCTACTATCTCGTGGACATGACTGAACATCTGAACTAGCTCAATGTGAAAATGCAAGGCATTGAAAATACAGTCTTATCCCTTCAACAAGCAGTGTTTGCATTTGAAAACAAGCTGGAACTCTTCATCTCTGACATTGAAACAGGTCGTTTACTACACTTTGAAAAACTGGGAGAGTTTAAAGATGCATGCACAGCATGCACAGCAAGTGACCCTGCTCAACATCTTGATCTCCAGCAGCTAGCGGGCTTCACATCTAATCTCCTGCAGTCATTCAAAGCATGCTTTGAAGAATTTCGTGAATGCACTCATCTTTTTAAGTTCATCACCCATCCACATGAGTGTGCAGTGGACAGCGCTGACCTGAGTTACATCCCCAGTGTCTCCATCAGAGATTTTGAGCTATAAGCTGCTGACCTGAAGGCCTCAGACATGTGGGTGAATAAGTTCCAGTGACTGAATGAAGATTTGGAAAGACTTGCACGACAGCAAGCAGAGTTGGCGAGCAAACACAAGTGGGGAGAAATGAAAAAACTTCAACCCACGGACCAGCTGATTGTCAAAACTTGGAACATGCTTCCCATCACATACCACACACTGCAGCATGTGAGTATTGCTGTACTGACAATGTTTGGCTCTACATATGCATGTGAGCAGTCTTTCTCACATCTAAAGAATGTTAAGACCAACCTATGATCACGTTTAATGGATAAAAGTCTCAACACCTGCGTGAAGCTTAACCTCACCATGTATCAGCCAGACTACAAAGCCATCAGCAAAATCATGCAGCACCAGAAGTCACATTAATGATAAGAAGTACTTTATTCATCATTGGTTAGCAACAGCATAACAACGTTATTAAAAAGAATTCAGAGACTTATTGTACTTTCAAAGTGTTGGTCTTACATAAAATGCACATATTTACTTGTATTTCATGTTAAACATATTGTATGGCTCTCACAGAATTACATTTTAAAATATGTGGTGTTCATGGCTCTCTCAGCCAAAAAGGTTCCCGACCCCGGGGATAGAGCATCAACCTGAGATACAAAGGACCCAGGTTTGAAACCCCAAGGCCACCGGCGTGAGCGTGGGCTCACTGGCTTGAGCACGAGGTCACTGGCTTGAGTGTGGGATCAAAAAATGACCCTATGGTCACTGGCTTGAACCCAAAGGTCACTGACTGAAAGCCCAAGGTCAACTGGTTTGAGAAAGGGGTCACTGACTTAGCTGGAGTCCCCAGTCAAGGCATATATGAGAAAGCAATCAATAAGCAACTAAAATGGCACAACTATAAGTTGATGCTTCTCATCTCTCTCCCTTCCTGTCTGGCCCTGTCTTTTCCTCCCACACTATCTTTCTTTAAAATAAAGAAATCAAATCAAATCATTCAATCAATAGAAAAGATTTTAAAAACATTTTCAGTGAATGACCTTGATCATAAAAACTAGTCATGACTTGGTTTTAAGCTTAGACTTCCCTAATCGATTTTGGTTTTTGCTTTACTCATAGGGGTGGCCATTAACCCTAGACAATGCTCTTCCCCAGGTCTCAGGCCTACACTTAGCATGTTTCCTCTGACTTGAGTAATAGTCTTTAACACTAACACTCTGGTACTGTTGATGCTGAAATCCAGTTCAACTCATGCTTCCTGTCTGCTGGTCCCTGCATTTCTTTTGGGGCTTGCCTGGCATAGTCAAAGCTCAGAAGTTGATCAGTGATGGAGAGACATCTCAATGCAGATTTTTGGGTACTTTCTCTGAAGATCCTTTATCTCCAATATTTTGCTCCTCAACTCCCATTTCCTTTGGCATCCCTGAACTCTGTGCTCAGAGCTACGACACTGCTGCTGTCCTTTGGGGCTTATTTTACCCACCTTCACCACAATTTGAAAAATGCCTTCTGGAAAATTCTGAGATGATTATGTATTGTAACTCTGGGCCTCCTTGCGCAAGGATTCTAGCTGCTCAATGGTACTTGTGTTGGTTCTTCAGTGCCTTCAAAGGATAGTTTATATGTTTTTCCAACTTTTAAAGCAATTTTGGTAAAACGTAGCTCAATAAGATACACTGTTGGGTCCAGGACCAAAAATGTTATCCTTTGAGTTTTAATTTCAACAATTTTTAAAATCATTTTTGAATGTTGTTTTCTATTTCTTTTTACATGTGCTCAATTATTTTTAATTTCTTATTGTTGCATGCTCACTTTGCCTTCTTTTAAATATTTTTTATATATATTATATTAATATTGGGATTCTGATAATTCTAAAATTTCTCTCTGTGTTTTTCTTTATGTGCTTGGTGATTTCTTATATTCACCTCATATAAACTGATATTAATTTGTGGATGTTTTAAGTTTGGAAATCTTTCTTTTCAGAAACTTATAAACAGGGGATCATATGTTTTTCTTAGTTTATCCTGTGTCTAGGCTTAAAGAAGGCCTTGAGAGTCTCTAGTCCAACACGGCTGAAGCAGAAGTTACACATGGTAATATTCCATTATGGTTTCTGCAGAAAACTTAGAAAAGTATAAGAATGTCTAGCGATAACCTAGGTTCACCAAACTTCTTAGACATTTAAAAGCTTTAGTTACAGAAATTCCAAACCCATCTTATTAAAAATTGTTTTCATTTATTTTAAATATTTGTATGTTTTAGAGGAAAGTTTATCCATTAGTGGAAATTGAACTAATTTGCTTTAATCTTTTAGGTTTTTTCTTACTTAAAGAAAAAGAACATGTCTTTTTTCCTACCCAAGTTTCAATAAATGAATAAGTAAAAATAAGCTTTTGTTCAGTCTGAAACATATGACAGATTGGTAGGTGAATTATTCATCAAACTGAAATGAATAACACTGGGGAACAATTTTTTTTCCATTTTCTGTTGCATGAGGTTTTAGAACTGTTTCTATATCTCTCTGCATTGCTGATTCCAAATATGAAATTAGTTTTTTGGTGCATGCTCTAGTTTTTATGCAATTTTAATTTCTTTTTGTTACAGTTAATGGCATGCATTAATTTTAAAATTGGAGTTAAAGGGCAACGACTCTTGGATTGAACATAACCACAAGGCAATTAATGTTTTACAAACATCACTTTTACATAATTGTAGTTAATTTTAAATGTAAAAAAATTATTATCTGATAAAAACACCCTCTTATTTTAAGATTGAATCATGGCTTCTTTGAGTCGGTATAAATGTAAGAGTCCTGACACCTTCTGTTATATATGTGGCTGTTACACATTTCAACGTCAAAGGCGCAATATTTTATCATTTGTGACACATGCATATATTGCCTATTTTCAAGTTCCCCTTGGCAATCAAGACAAGAATTGGGCTCCTCATATTGTGTATCATAATTGTGAGGAAATGCTTCATGACTGGACAAAAGGAAAACGCAAAGGAATGCCTTTTGGTATTCCCATGGTTTGACATGAACCTAATGACCACAGCAGTGACTGTTATTTCTGTCTGATCCATACAAAGGGCATCGGCAAGAAAAAACGGCATATGATCACATATCCTAATAATCCTTCAGCAGTATGACCTATCCCATACTCTGAGACACTCCTGGCTCCAGTTTTCAATGGTTTTATTTCTTCTAAGGACTAAGAAAGTGAGAATTGTGATCAGGTATATTTTGATAAGATGCATGAAAAAAATGGTTGTAGAATCTGAAGGGTCTTCTTCTGATGCCAAGCAGTCATTAACCCCTCAGCAGTTTAGCCAACCCGAATTGAATGACTTAGTAAGAGATTTGGGCCTGTCAAAGAAAGCAGCTGAGTTATTAGCCTCCAGGTTTCAAGAAAAGAATGTATTTCACCAGTCAGCTAAAGTATCCCATTTCAGGAAGCGTGAACAAATTTTTGTGGACTTTTTTTCTGAAGACAAACACTTTGTTTACTGTCATGATATCAGTAGTCTTCTCAGCCAGCTAGGTGTTACCACTTACAGTCCAACAGAATGGCGGCTATTTCTTGACAGCTCTAAACAGAGTCTGAAATGTGTTCTTTTACACAACGGTAATGTTTTTGCAGTGGTTCCAATTGGTTATTCAACTCATCTGTGAAAAGGTTATAATGACATAAAAATTGTCCTTGACTTACTGAAGTATGAGGAGCATAACTGGATCATTTGTGTGGATCTTAAAATGGTAAATTTCCTGCTAAGGCAACAGAGAGGTTTCACAAAGTATCCTTGCTTTCTGTGTTTGTGGGACAGCTGAGCTTGGGAGAAACACTGGACACAGAAGGAATGGCCAAAATGTGAAGCTCTGAAAGTAGGAATGCAAAATATTGTGAATGAACCTGTAGTTAATCGAGACAGGATCATTTTTTCCCCCACTTCACATCAAACTTGGCTTAATGAAGCAGTTTGTTAAGGCCTTGAATAGAGAAAGTGAATGCTTTCAACATATTATTTCTGCTTTTCCTGCCTTTTCTTCCAAGAAGATAAAAGCAGGTGTATTCGATGGACCTCAAATTCGAACCCTCATATGTGACAAAGAATTTGCCAGGAAGATGCATAAGGAGGAGAAAGCAGCATGGCAGTCTCTTGTGGCAGTTACAAAGAACTTCCTTGGTAACAAAACAGCAGAAAACTATGAACTTCTGGTTCACAGGATGCTGTTGGCTTTTCATGATATTGGATGTAACATGAGCATTAAGATTCACTTCCTGAACAGTCACCTTGATAAGTTTCCTGAAAATCTTGGAGTTGTTAGTGATGAGCAGACTACTGTTGGAGCATCAAACAAGATTGTCCTCAACAAGTACACAAACGCAAGAGCTACAAACGCAAATTTTTGCCTGAATAGAATTTAAATAAGTTTTGCGCAAATTTTATGATTAGAATAAGTGTTTAATATGTTCTATTTTGAAATTATAGACAAATTCTGATGCAATCATATCTTTTAGTGTATTTACTGCATTATATAAATTATTACATATTTTCACAAAGATGATGTCCAAGAAGACATTCTACTTCATTATGTTAAACTAAATGTTGAAAATTTTACAAAAAGATAAAAACTTAAAATCTTGAATTGCAAAAAAATTGTAGCTTTCAGAGGAAAATTAATGTCAGATTTGAGATCAGCACACTCGAATTAGGTGAGAACAAGTGTTTTGGTGGATGCAACAAAAATTTTGTTCCCCAGTGTAATCTATAAAACTAACCAAACCAATCTAGTACTATCACTTGGCAGGTGACAAATTTGGCCCAGTTAGAATTTTTGTATTTGAGGCTCTGTGTAGGCATGGTCTATGCAACTATATTGAGATAAGACAGAATGGGAAGACTTGCAATCTGAAACCAGGCACGTGTGTTAAGTTTGGGCAGGTTCTAAAGGTGGTAGACGGAGAGGAAGATGGAGTTAGATAGAGCTGAAGGTTTCAGAAGAGAGCCCAGCCTGGAAGGTGGGATCCTAGAAGCTCTTTCACTGTTAGACCATTGAATATCTTTTCATGGCTACATCCAAAGTAACTCGATAGTGCCTGTGACAGTAGTTGCTCCAAAGTATTTTAAATAAAAAAAGAATTAAAGAATAATGGACATCTAAAGATACAACAATATGTTCCTCAGTCTCTGATAACACATTACAAGCTTCTCCATAATAGGGAGATGAATGCCACGAGAACTGGCTAGCTAAATTAATCTGATAATTGGGTGACCTCTCCCCCAATTGATATGTAAATAAGCATGATGATAGGAAGTGATTATATCTAAGATCTGTTTTCCCCCACCACAGTGTTCTGGTAATAACAAAGTTAATCATTTTTTTTTTTTGGGGGGGGGTATGGCCAGTGCTTTTATTAATTCATCTAATCTTCACACTAACTCTGTGAGGTATTATTTTCAAGAATAGTAAAACTAATATTAAACTATTATATTATTATTGTCTTCAGTTAATTTTGGTCTGACAATATTGCCAGAGGCTTGGGGAGAGTGTGTTTAAGGAGTCTGAATCACCAAAGAAAAATTATTCAATGTGTGATCTACACTTAATACCTTGTACGACAAATGCCCCCTGGTTGTAATTACAGTGAGTCCTCAATATACTAGATAAGTTCTGGGACTTTAAGTGAAACAAATAACAGGGAAACTAGTTTGCCACAGGATAACTGATAACATGAGTTAAGTGCCTACAGTGTCTCATTACCTTAGAACAAAATGACATTGAGTGAAATGACATTATTCAAGCCCCCACCTTACTATGTATATGGCCTCACAGTGGTTACTGTAGACTAATTCTAAATATCCAAGGCAAAATGATCAAAGAATTGAATTCTAAGTAGCATGCAGAATATACTCTCAATTATCTTTTAAGTCCCTTGTTAGGTATAGAAGGAGATTGGGAGCAAATGCTGAATAATTTGCTACGTTTAGTAACTAAGTACAACTGACAACTATTTCTTGAACTTGAAATTATGTGTTCCTCATGGTTTATCCATCAGTGTTTTCTTATTGTCTCTTTAGAGTGCTTAGTCATTAGCATCATCCTGGGAAGGAAAACAGAGCAAGTGAATGAGCCATTACTTCTTACTGTGTATCAAGTCGGCACTGTGCTAAGTTCTTCCCATATAACATATAATTTAGTTCTTAGAACAACCCTGGGAACTAGATATACAAATCCTGGCTTTTCAGATGAGAAAACTCAGCAAAATTAAATATCTTGATGTCTTAGTTCAAGTTGATATAATAAATTACCATACACCGAGCGGCTTAAGCAACACAAATTTATTTCTCACAGTCTGAGGCTGAAAAATCTGAGCTCAGAATGCATGGGTGGGGGGGCGTCTGGGTGAGAGCCCTCTTCCTGGTTTACAGATGTGTCTCCTTGCTGTGTCCTCAAAGGGCAGAGAGCAGAGAGAGAGAGAGAGGAAGCAAGCTCTCTTTTGTTTCTTTTTACATGGCCACTGATTCCATCATGAGGGCTTCAACTCCACCCCAAAGGCCTCATCTCCAAATATATTGGCCATTAAGAGTTTCAACATGTGAATTTTGAAGGAACACAAGTGTTCAGTCTCTAGCACTTGCCAAAAGCACCTAGCAGAGGTAAGAATATTTTATTTACAAATTCTTCAACTCAACTGAATTAAATGCAGCTCTGTTACCACAAACTGTATCGCCTGGCTATTTCTATATTGTGAGCAATTCCTGCAAAGATAAAACAAGGAGTATGGCCTTTGAGCTAGTGATGGAATATCTCAAGGTTGTCTTCATTCTCCAAAGAACTGCCAAGCAATGTGTATTCTTAACCAAAGCATTGGTTATTTCCTGGGGGAAAAATAATTGAGGGGTGTTATATTTAAAAGACACGTTCATTATATTATCAAAACATTTTATTTCCTATGTGTTTTAGTCCTTTGTATCTGCTCAAAGCATTGTGGCTTATAATTTTTGCAGATGATACATATTATGTAGTCATGGGAACCATATGATTGCTTTTAGGAAACAGTGTGACTTTGCTATAAAAGGTATCTTTATGGGTACAGAACTGGGAATGAGCTGTAGAGGATTTGATTTGTTCCTGCCATTTTCCTTAGACAGTCCCTCCACACCCAGCTATGAGTGTTCCTGGTTTTTATTCCATGGGTTGTGAATGTTAGTCTCTCAGTGTTACAGTAATATAATGTTATAGTAATTAAATATATAGAAATATAGAAAAATATAGACGATATATAGAAATAAATTAGGATATAATATTAAAAGCCATTAAGGCAAGTGAATAAGGCTACGCCATATGGGTAGAAGCTAATCTAGTGTGTACAGATATGAAAGGCAGACTATGCCCTCTGCACAGGGCCCAGTTAGTGTGTGTGTAAAATTATATATAGATAAAAAGAGCTCCCTGTGAGGAACTCCCCCAAAGTGGCCTGATGTGATAATCCCGTAGATTAACACCTGTTAGAAGGCATATACCAGGAAGGGTACTTAAACCAAGGGGGCCCCAGCTGCAGTCAGTTTTTCAGACTCCAACGTTGAACATGGACTGTCTCCACACCACCCTGACCTAGAACAGCCGAAGAGCACACCGATGGGGCCCCATTAAGCTATACCCAGGCACACCATAGGATTTGTGAGTAATAAACTGCCTGTGTGATTCTTGAAACTAACTTGTGTTTCAGTTGTGTCTTTCCTGTGGCGGCAATTGGTCTTGGTATCAATAAGTAGCATCTTCATAGCTGCCTCAAAAGTAGTTTCAAGAGGCTGCCAGCCCTGCTATTAAGCAGGAGTGTCCCACTGCACAGGGAAGTCGAATCGGGGATGCCTGATCAATGTAGAGCTCGGGCTCTACTGGGAAAATCAAATTCCTCCTGTTACCTTGCTTTGAGAAAGGGACTAGACTCGCTAGGGCTGATAGGTAAGAGTAGTTGGCTTTGCAGGGTATGTGATATTTACGTATTCTGTGCTTTCCAACCACTGGGTAATATGTTGAGAAGGATATGGAACTCTCATAAAGAAGGGAAGGGAAAGGTACAGAGAAGTCTTACAGAAATTGAAAATGTTTTGAGCTCCAACTTTTTACTGTATTCTATCCTTCCCCTTCTGACAATGTTCCTATTTTCTGCCTGGCCTGCCCATTCTTTCTGGAACTCCTTACTTAGGTCAATGGTTCTCAAACTTTAGCGCAGGGGTCCCCAAACTACGGCCGCGGGCCGCATGCGGCCCCCTGAGGCCATTTATCCGGCCCCCGCCGCACTTCCAGAAGGGGTATGTAAGGCCAGGAGCCGCCATCGTGGCCATTCACATGCAGGTTCCCATTGGATTCGGGCAGACGATAAAGAAATGGCGGAGTCAGAGGATGGGGGGCCATCCTATTTATTGGTGTCTCACCAAGACAGGCAAACCACAAAAGAAGACAAGGGAAAAGCAGAAAACCAGCTCTTCCCATGAAGGGCCAGGGATCAGGGAAGCCCCTGCAATTGTGATAGCAGGAACTGTGTGTCCAAGCTCCTGGTCTGTCCCACTTTATAGTGTAGAAAACCAAAATCCCTTAATCCAATATACAAACAAGGAAGTCCCCGACACAAAGTCACTCATCCAAGGCATAATTGGATTCCTCATGAGAGTGCACCACCCAGATCATACAATCAGTCAAGGGTGTGGGGAAAAGCCCAGTCCCAAAACCAAACCCCAGGCCACAACGACCTGGCCTGCTTATAGCCTGTCCCCCACACCCAATATAAGTCACAAGCGAGCAAACATATATATCATATTTACAAACTTATTTGACCAACAGGGTACCTCTTTCATTGGTGGTCAGTGAGAGGAGCATAGTTCCCATTGAAATACTGGTCAGTTTGTTGATTTAAATTTACTTGTTCTTTATTTTAAATATTGTATTTGTTCCCCTTTTTTTTTTTTTACTTTAAAATAAGATATGTGCAGTGTGCATAGGGATTTGTTCATAGTTTTTTTTTTATAGTCCGGCCCTCCAATGGTCTGAGGGACAGTGAACTGGCCCCTGTGTAAAAAGTTTGAGGACCCCTGCTTTAGCGTGCATCAGATTGCCTGGAGGGCATGTAACAATACAGATTACAGAGCCGCTGGCCCAAGAGTTTCTGATCCAGTAGGTCTGGGTGGGGCTCAAGGATCTGCATTCCTAACAAATTCCCAGGTGAAGCCCATACTGCTGGGCTGGGGCCACACTTTGAGGACCATTGGTCTAGGGATTGTGCTTTATCATCTCAGTATTTTCATTTATTTGTTTATTTATTCAGCCAATATTTATTGAAACATTACTGAGCCAAGCAGTGTCTCAGACACTGCATATGCTCAAAGAATGCAGCTTTCGTGACTGGCATTTAGTGGGTCTTTAATAAATGTTGAGTGGCGGAGTAAGCTACATTTTTCTCCAGTCTCAACAGCCTATGGGTAGGTACCAAGCACCTTTTAGTGGGAGTGACTCAAATTGCGCTGGCTCTTGTTCTCGATTTCATAAAACAAGACCTCCTGCACCTCTCAAAAGCACTCCGTTGTGTCATAGGGATGCCAGGGCTTGTCATTCACATACCACAACCCAGTCGTTTCTTGTTACCACACACGAGTGGATGTTTTCTGTCTGTGCAGCTACTTAAAGGTAACTTTCTGCTGAGCCCGCGGCTGCTGCTTGCTGCTGCCGCTGCCACGGACACCATGAGGTTCACGCCAGGGGTGCTGCTCACCAGTGCTTCCAAAATGACAACACCTGGAAGTGGTGGGGAGGACGGCAAGCTCCCTGACCCTGCATCAGTATCCTTCTCTGGAATCCAAACCGTGCTGCTGGTGCCTCAGTATCTCACAGAATAATACAGACAAATATCTGTGTCGGTGTTTGGCTCGAGTTCTTTTCTGCAGCTTGAATCTGTCGGGCTGGGGAAGTGCATATGGGTGGATAGGCAGGCTATGTGTTATTAACACAGTCTGTTTTTTCTAATCCAGGTTCTACACCAATTTATAAAACATGCATGTGTAGCTTCTGCACCCTAACAACTATCAGATATGTCACACATGTCTGAATCCCAGTGGGGGACACAACTGAGTCTCAAAACTTCTAGCTATAAATGAAACGAAGAAAACACCTCAAGTTTTTCTTTACTCCTCTTCTCTTATACTTTGAAGGTGTTTATTTAAAACCGCAGTGCATTTCTAAGGTGCCAGACTTAATCTTGTGAAGGACGTCCATCCTTCCTTTAAATGTACTCTGTGCCTTATTTCTCTCACACACACTATGCCTTAGGTGAGGGGAGGAGAGATCATTTGTAGCTCTGCTCTGATTTCCTGCAAGAAGCCTACGAACCAAGACGGCTTTATCCAATCTTTACTCTTCCCCCCAGGCTGAAAACCACTGCGGCTTGGGTTATTCTACACTAAAGCCAAAAATGACATGGGCCAGGTGTCTGTCCCGGCTTCTGTGTGTGTGGTCAGGGAGGCGGCGTGGGAGGCAGAGTATTGAGCCATTCCGCACTTGCAGCTGAAACAGAAGAGTTTAGTGGTCTAAATTGTCCAGCGCCTTTTAGAAGGATAAAATCCTACTGCCTGATGATCATTCCATCACCACTATCTCATTTAACCATCAGAGAAACTGATGGGGTCAGTGGTGTTATTTCTCTTAGAGGTGAAAATTGAGGATTAGAGAGGTCAGATTACCTTCCATAAGGGACCAAAACTAGGCAGTGAAGGAAGAAAACTTTAAAGCAAATCTTTCTTCCTCTGGAGCCTCTTCTCTAAACATTATAGACTTCAGTTCCCACTAATCCCTTTCCTGGCTACAAGGGGAAACAATGCATTGGTCTTCCTCTAATAAAGAGACAATTTGGGGGGAAGTGAGGAGGCAGTCAACCAAATTTACTAAGTCACACAATTCTTACATACTTTTAAAGCATCTCTCCACTAAAAAAAAGAAGAAAAAAAAAGCTGCTTTATAAACAGCAGAAGCTTTTTATAACCTGGCTTCTGCCAGAACTTCCTTTTAATTTTTGAAGAATCCGGTCATTTATTCTTCTCAATATGTGAAAACATTACGGTAGTTAAAATAAAACTGCTCTGCCATGGTTTCCTTTTAAGAAGTTAACACATTATCTAGAAAATAACTCTGTGCTTATGAAAGTGTGCTTTAAGAGTGCAGGAGCCCAAAGAAAATTGCTTTGATGCTTGAATTCTTAGGAAGTTTATCCCAAATCAGCCGGTACTTCTAGGCCTCAGTCAATATTGGAGTTGCTCCTTTTCTTTCCTCCATGTGGCGGAACGTTTACAGAGGAAGCGAGGTCTAAGTTTGAGAGTTAATGTAACAGTTCTATTATAATGTTTGGCACTTTATGACTTGGAAGTTTATTCTTTTCTTCTCCATATATTCCAGCCCCTCCATCTCTTTTGCTTTGTGAAATGAACATCTAGGGTTGTATACCGTCTCTGATCTCTTACCCACAGAAACTTCTTTTCCATTGGGGAAAACAGCTCTGTCCCCTGCCTGACTTCTGATTCTCTTGGCTCTAGAAGCAAAAAGCAGAAGCTTAAGAAAGGCCCGGAGGTCATCAACCCCTCCCTGCCTTTGTGCCAGGACAAGCACACTACCTAAGCCAATTACTCACTGGTTTTTAAAAAAACCTCCAATCAGAGTGAATCCACGACTTCTTTTTGTGAACTGTTGCTCCGTGCAACTGCACACTCCAAAAGTCTTTCCCTATCTGTGTGTACCCTTATCTCACTGTTCTATTTTTTTCCTCATTTGTGTTAACCCTTTCTCACCTTTTTGGAATCTCCAGGCCTTCTCTTCTCAGAAGTGGTGGGAGACAAACGTTCCCCTGCAAACGGCCAAGATGGTCAGGTGAGTCACAGTCCCTGGGAACCGAAGTGCTTTAATCCCCAAGCTAAGTGGGACGGACAGCGCGTTGGGGCGATAGCATTCCTCATTTTATACGGTATTTATTTATTCTGTGGCTAAGCAAACACTCTCGTCCTCTTGAACTCCCCGAGATGGACATTCTGAGTCTGTTTCCAAACAGGACACTAGAGGGCTCCCAGGGGTTAAAAATAAGTACAAAATTATTTCAATGAAAACTGCTTCTCTTCGGCATTTGCCTTTTCAGAATTTAAAATTCAAGTTTATTTTCTGAACAGTTTTTTAAAAACAAATTTTATCTGTCCTAAAATTGGGTTACAAAACTGCCAGTTTGCAAGTAACTGGCTTTTTTCCCCCTGCTTTGCAATCAGTAGTTTTCAAGGAAGCTTTTAAAGCCGAGCTGAAATATTTGAAATGTGGAACACTCTTGACCATGAAATATGTTCTACTTACTTGCCTCAGCCTTTAAAAGTTCTTTGCATTAGAGTCAGGGATTACATTGTTCCTGGAGTCAAGCATGGGGCCAGCTGTGTAAGTAAGGTTTCTTACTGCTCCTTCTTTTTAATAATATGAAAAAATAGAGCTAGAAATCCTTTTATTTTCTTTCAACTGACTTTGGTGGAAAGAAAAGGAATAAAAAGCAGTTGGATTTGTGTATTGCGTTTATGTGTGTGTGTGTGTGTGTGACAATTAATGTAACTGCTTTCAAGATATATGAGCATTTATGGCTTTATAATATAATAACTATTAATGTGAGATAATGGACTATGTTATGAAAAAAAATTGTACTGTTAGATTAAGAGACTGAATTTGAATGTTAATTATTTAATTAACTCATTAGTTAGTGCAAAATTTTAAGAATGAATATGGAATAGTTATAGATTTTTAAAAACCATCTATTACTTATTTTTAATTATTTCTGAATTTTGAAAAGGAAAAACCTGAATTTGTCAAATTTTAATGCTGTTCCTTCAGAATCAAATTAAATGACTCTAACTACAAGTTATAAAATATTCTTGGATTTTTGTGGCTTGTTCACACTAGTTTAAACGGAATAGCAAATCTATACATCCATCTTGTTTCTATTTTTTTAAAACTTCATTAAAAAACATTTAGTGGTGATATTTATGAAAGGAAATCCTTTTTTCTTTTACTCGTGTAAAAGAACTGAACTAGTATGAGATTGTGACTCAATTAACTCTGTTTCCATTCATTCTCAGACACAAGCCACACTTCTCCTTGGGGAGGATGATAGGAGTTTAAAGGGTTTGTTGCGGGGAGTGTCACACACATTTCTAACTGCACACCAACCTTTCACTTCCATCTCTACCCACCAGAGACCACTTAGACACCTAAGTTTATAGGCGACAGCTGAATTCAGGAAACCATGCATCATGTCACCAGGAGACAATTGCAGACTTTAAACCCTATTCACCATGTGGATGCGGCAGAGAAATGACCTGTCCAGACAAGCCAGGGCAGCTCATAAACTGGTTCATCTGCTCCCTGTGCGTCCCGCGGGTGTGTAAACTCTGGAGCAGCCGGCGTCCAAGGACCCGGAGGAACCTCCTGCTGGGCACTGCCTGCGCCATTTACCTGGGCTTCCTGGTCAGCCAGGTGGGGCGTGCATCGCTCCAGCACAAGCCCGCAGCGGGAAAGGGGCCGCACCAGAGCCGCGACACCGCTGAGGCACCCTTCCCTGAGATACCCTTGGATGGTACCCTCGCCCCTCCCGAGGCCCAGGACGATGGAACCACCCTGCAGCCCAATGTGGTGTACATTACCCTACGCTCTAAGCGAAGCAAGCCCGCCAATATCCGTGGCACTGTGAAACCGAAGCGCAGGAGGAAGTATGCGGTGGCATCGCTGGCCCCTGGACAGGAGGCTTTGGTCGGACCCTCCCTTCAGCCGCAGGAGGCTGCAAGGGCGGTTGATGCCGAAGTGCCTGGGTACGTCCAGAGAGGAAACCTGGCCAGGGTTGGAGAAAGGCCCTGGAGATGGATACCAGCCCCGGAAGTGCGAGTTGGGGGCTCCGATTTCCAGCAGCCCAAGGCCAGGGAGAGCAACATCAGGATCTACAGCGAGAGTGCCCCCTCGTGGCTGAGCAAAGAAGACATCCGCAGAATGCGCTTGTTGGCCGATGGTGCAGTGGTGGGCTTCCAGCCAGTGTCCTCTAAGAGCCAAGCGCACTTGCTGGTGCTGGAGGGGAGCACCCCTGGCTCTGTGCCTGGCTGCGGCTCCAGTCCCTGTGGGCTGGTCAAGCAGCCCTTGGACATGAGTGAGGTGTTTGCCTTCCACCTGGACAGGATCCTGGGGCTCAACAGGACCCTGCCTTCTGTGAGCAGGAAATCAGAGTTCATCCAAGGTAACAGCTTCACATGCTTTGTTATTTGCAGCTGTTGGGAATTGGGGTTGATTTTCTCCTTTCCCTCACTCTCTTTTTCTAAATGATTTTCCCCACCCACGTTTCACATTTGGACAGCAGCAGCAGCATATCTTTCCATATGCCTGGCATTCTTTATTTTCCCAGCTTTGGAAGGATATGAGAGTTCCAGGGAAATTCTGGACTGCACTCGCACGAGTAAGCCTACACTGTATAAACTTGGCTCCCCGCTTCCCTTACTGCACCTCCCAGTGGCTTATTAAATCTAATTAAAGCCAGTGGCAATTTGCATGATGAAGAGAGGAAGCCAGGATGGAGGCAGGGATCTTGCTGACAGGCATATTATTAGATAGATTACTATAGAAGTGAAATTTTGTTTGTTTGTTTTTAAAAGTAAGGGGGAAATGGGTTATCTTTCTTTCACAGCTAGAATGCTTTGAAGAAGCTCAGAGCCAGGCCATGTTAGATTCAACCCCTTGATTTTTCACAATGTATTTAACCTCTCTTTGTTGAACTAAAAAAACGAAACAAAATAGGTGACTTGCTCACCATATATCCTAACTAGCCATATAGGTTGTTCAAGTCTGTGACAGTGGTTTATTGAGCCTGATTTCCAAGAATCTCTCAGGTGACAAAGGTTTTGGCAGGCTGTGAGTATGTAGCCAGTCACTTCAGTTGCAGGCAAAGGGGCTGGGCTGTGGCTGTGCTCTTGCCATATAAAGGATATTCTCTGAGTCTGGAGGCTCTTCTAGGATTTGAATACAAAGTACGATGGGTCAGTAGCTTGTGTTTAAAAGCAGAAGAATCTCAGAAATTACCACTGGTTATCCAGTATTTCCCCAGGGGCTAAAAAAGGACTCTAAGGAGATTATGAACTCAGAGGATATTCCCTTATTCCTTGTCACCATGAAATTTAGTATTTTAGTGAGATGCCCATGGAGTCTGGGCTGGGATGGATTAAAACTCTTGGGAGTGGCTAAGAACTAAACTGGATTTCCAGTGGCTTTGAGATTCTAATTTAATTTTAGAATTGGTGCTTCCTGAAGAACCAGTGATTTACTGAGAAAGATTTGGCATTCCTTACTGATCCTGCTTCTTGTCCAAGTGCCTCAGATTCAAAGGTAGATTTTAATGTCACAGGTTCACAAAGCAGTCTACCATGATTATGCCAACGTGAGTTAGCCTCTCAAACTTTTAATCAAATGCTGATAGAATCTAATTTTTTGAGGGGGTTCACTGTTTGGTCTGCATTATACTGATTCATGTAGTTCGTACATGCATTGACTCTGATGGTTCTCACAACAATGCTGTGAGTTGGGCACTGCTATTATTTTCATTCAGTAAATGTGAAAATTGAGGTTTATTTAGGCAAAGTAATTGACTCCTACAGCTGATGTTAATGGCTAAGATAGATTTGGAGTGTAGGATCAGCAAACTTTAGAACATAAGCTCTTAACCACTCGTTTGGGTGACTGTATTTGTTATTACTCAAACTGGAACACCCTGGAGGAAGGGAAGATTTGGGTGGGCACTGAGACAGCAGGCATACTCCAAGGCTGTCCTGGGCAAAGCAAGGCAAAGGGTCACCCTTGTTCTGTTATATTGCCCTTCATTTTTATGTCCTCGTAGGATCCCAAGAAGGTGAACGCTGGACTATATCCTAGTACGTCCTTTGAGCTTCCCTGAGATGGTAGTTGGATGCAAGTTGGGAGAATACAGTAGTGGGTAGGAGCTTGGGCTCTGGAGATGGACTGTGTTTGAATTTACCAGCCTCGTGACCTGCAAATGTCACAGTATCTCTGTCTACCTCAGTTTCCTCAGCTGAAAGTGACAATAATACCTACCTCTTGAGGTTATTGTTAGTTAATACATGGAAAGCTCATGGAACCTGTGCTTGTCACACAGGAAATCTTCACTAGATATTGGCTATTTCTGTCACTGCACTAAGCACATGAAGTACTAAGTTATCGAGTTACTCACTTAGCCTTCAAGCTTCACATGTCATTTCTTTATATGATGAACTAGGACTAAAATCCAGATCTCCTGACAGATTACTTAAATCTTTATCAGGATTCTTATATCTTTAATTCTCTACTCGGAATATCCAGCATCTTTAGGAATGAAGAAACCAGTAACCATTGGGTCATGTCTATGAGCCCATGCTCAAGCCAATGACCTCAGGGTTTCAAACCTGGGTCCTCAGCGTCCCAGGCTGATGCTCTATCCACTGCGCTACCTTCTGGTCACACTTCAAGGAAGTGTTTATAATCCCAGTCTAGCCTGATCCTCCTCCTTTCAGAAGTAAGTGATGATGGAAAGAAACAAACAAGGATATATTGAAATGACTCTCAATGTGATGAATTAAATATCTGAGATTAGATCTCAAACAGTATCAGATTTTTCTTTGTTCTTTCTTTGTTACCTTCTCTGAGTTAGTTATTTAGTTTTAAAATCAATTTCTTCAAGAGTCTATGAAATGATTTAAATATACCTATGAGTACTTCACACAATATACAGTGATATCTCAGTTTTCGTCAATAATCCGTCTGAAAACAGTTGGTGAAATCCAAAACCAACGAAAACTGAGGCAATGATTTCCATATAAATCAATGTAAATCCAATTAATTCATTCTAGACACTCCTAAATACATACCAAAAACACATTTTATAGAGAATAATTATAGTGTTTAATACTAAAAACAATAAGAAATTAATATAAAATGAATATAAAAGACTAATGTAAAGAATAAACATTTAACATGGCATTTTCCTTTCGAAGACTCTTCTTGGTGTATGGAAGATGGCTCGGAGGGTAGAGAGAGGTGCAGATATTATGGTTTGGAAGGGGAATCCCCCTCCATAAGGCCCTTAGGTATCAAGGCACTATCTGGGGTCACTTCCCTTCTTGGTCTTTTGGCACTAGGACCAGCTTCAGAGTCAGTGGACCCACGTCACACAAGAAAGCTGTCCAAAATGGTCTGTTTCTGCCACCTCGTAAGATTTGCCCAAAATGGGGCAAGACACTATCATTAAACAAGTTGCAGACACGGCCCGTGACAGCTTTGGGTGATTTTTCTCCACTAACTCCTGTACGGTCCCTTACTTCACATGGAGAAGATGTCCTGAATCTCTGAAGAAGGCACGTTCTCCCCCGTCTCTTCCTCCTCATCTGAAGCAGCTTCTTCCTCTGCCGTCTGCTGCACTTCTCGGTGCAGGTCTTGCAGCTCTTCAGCGGTGAGTTCTTCACTGTGGTCATCCCACCAGCTCTTCCACATCCTCACCCCTCACCTCCAGACCCATGGACTTCCCCAGATCAACAACTGACTGCACCACATGTGTAGGGTCATCAGAGAAGGCTCAACCCCTTCAAAATCTCTCTCAGGCACACACCCTGGCCACAATTTCTTCCAGGCAGAGTTCATCGTCCTGGATGTCACTCCCTGCCCAGCCTTATCTATGAGGCTAATGCAGTTGAGATTGTTGAAATGTTTTTTCCAGAACTCTCTTAAGGACAGTTCTGTATCTGATGTCACCTCAAAGCACCTTTGAAACATTGCTTTGGTGTACAGTTTCTTGAAATTTGAAATGACATTCTGGTCCATGGGCTGGATGAGTGGTGTGGTATTAGGAGGTCAGAACTTCACTGTGATAAAACTGAACACCTCCAAGAATGTGTCTTCCAAACCTGGAGGATGTGCAGGAGCACTGTCCATTACCAGGAGGCACTTAAGGGGCAACTGATTAACCTGGAGGTATTTTTTCACACTTGGGCCAAACACTTCATTCATCCACTCAGTGAAAATTGGCCTCGTGACCCATGCTTTCTTGTTTGCCCTCCACATCACACACGATTTACTTTTAATCACATTGTTTCTGCTGAACACTCGAGGAGGTTCTGAATGGTACACCAGTAAGGGCTTCATTTTACAATCACCACTAGTGTGAGTGGAGCACAGAGCACATTCCTAACAGCTGTGGCTGATGCAATGCTATGAGAATACTCCAGCTCCCAGAACCCTTCTGGGCATACCCAGGAAGGGAGCTTGCCCGCTATAAGAAAGTGACTCAGTGCCAACCACGCAGCTCCCTGAACTTTTTAACCATTGGCTTTGAAGAACATGCTGTAACACCCTATAGGCTGAACCTGTGTATATAAGCTAGCTTACTTCCTGAATAAAGTGGATCTGTGTCACTGAACCTGGTCCCCAGAATTGAGTCTCTGTGTCTCCATCGTCCTCACCCATGGTGGGCCTTGTCCACATACTGGAGCCTCGAACAGGGACCTAACCAGCATCCAAGGGATGAGTGAGTGACCCTCTGCAATGGGAAACCTTCTCCCCCATTCTCGAGCCCCACAGGCTCGAGCCCTGCAAGCCCTATTGCAGAGTAGGCAAGTTGAAGTTTGTGAAGAGGATCTCTGTACTTACTGGGAGATTCTCTTTGGTCTCAATCCCTGGATTGAGGATGTGCCCTTCTGGGACCCGGATACTCAGGCCCAGAGAATTGTCCCTGATGGGCTCCAAGGCCCTGGTACTCTGTTCCTGCTTATGTGTGCTCTAGTAACTGCTAACTCCCAGACGCAGGTGGACCCCCATGTCTAGGCTGCTTTTCCCCACCCTGGCATTATCCTGCCCATAGAGACAACAACAGCAAGCTGTCATTCATCAAGTCCAATTGGCCCTAATTAAAAGAGAAGGGGGAAATGTGGGTGGAGCGCAGAGCGCATTCCTAGCAGCTGTGGCTGATGCAATGCTGTGAGAATACTCCAGCTCCCGGAACCCTCCTGGGCATACCCAGGAAGGGATCTCGCCCACTATAAGGAAGTGACTCAGTGCCAACTAAGCAGCTTCCTGATCTTTTTAGCCATTGGCTTTGAAGAATATGCTGTAACACCCTATAGGCTGAACCTGTGTATATAAGCTAGCTTACTTCCTGAATAAAGTGGATCTGCGTCACTAAACCTGGTCCTCAGAGTCGAGTCTTTGCGTCTCCGTCATCCTCACCCCCGCCTGGCAGGACTTGTCCACACACTAGCATTACCACACAACAAAAGAGTTAGCCTATCTTTCATAGGCTTATGTCCTGGCAGTTCCTTTTCCTCCTGTGTAATGACTTTCTTCAAAAAGAGGCCAGTTTCATCACAGTTGAAGACTTGTTGGAGAATGAATCCTTCAGCCTGTACATAATCTTTGAATTTGGACACAAATTTTTCAGCCCCAGACTTGTCTGAACTTGCACCTTCACCGTGTCTAGTAACACTGTGTATGCCAGTGTGCCTCTTGAATTTTTTGTACCAGCCTCTGCTGGCCTTAAAATCACTAAATTATTCTAGCACTTGTCCCAAGTATTTTCTTAGTAAGATTGGCTCACAACAGTCTGGCCTTTTCACATATGATAGTCTCTGAAACAGAATTGCCATCAAATTGTTGGGTTGTTTTGTTTGTTTTGTATTTTTTCAAAGTTAGAAGCGGGGAGGCAGTCAGACAGACTCCCACATGTGCCTGACTGGGATCTACCTGGCATGCCCACCAGGGGGCGATGCTCTGCTCATTTGGGGCATTGCTCCATTGTGGCTGGAGCCATTCTAGCATCTGAGGCAGAGGCCATGGAGCCATCCTCAGTGCCTGGGCCAACTTTGCTCCAATGGAGCCTTGGTTGTGGGAGGGGAAGAGAGAGACAGAGAAGAAGTAGAAGGGGAATGGTGGAAAAGCAGATGGGCGCTTTTCCTGTGTGCCCTGACCAGGAATTGAACCTGGGATTTCCACACGCCAGGCCAACGCTCTACCACTGAGCCAACTGGCCAGGGCCTCCATCTAACTATTTTTGATTGATCCAAATTAGTAATAACTGTTTGACATCTTCAATTGTTTGCGATCTCTTTTTTGTTAGTACATTCACGCCTTTCACTACATTAGCGTTCTTTATTGCTCCCTTTTTCATCACAATGGAACTTATCATGGATGGCAACTTCCTGTACATGTGGCCGATTTCAGCAATCTTGAAGCCGCTCTTGTATTTTTCAATGATTTCCTTCTTTAACTCGATGGTGTTCCTTCTTTGAAGGGCTGCTGGCTCTGGAAACTTTCTTTGGTCCCATGATGAAGCTAAAAGGAAAGGGTTAACATCAGTAAGGTAAATACTGAACAGGGACAATGAGATTTGAGCACATGTGATTTTATCTTATGTGCATTACATACATTTTGAAACTGAAAAACGCAAAATAAACACATTTCACCGAATACTGTATACTAAGTAATCACTTACATGTAATTGTAATATTAGCACTCACAATCAATAAAAAAAGCACAAAAACACAGGAAAACAGTGGAATTGTTTGGCTAGATGCACCGGGTGATCCTCACACAATGAGAAACAATGCCACACCGAGCAGGAGAACGTGTGGGTCACCCTTTGTTTTCGAAAAATTAGCAGTGAGGTCACGTGGGCAGGCCGACAAAATGCAAGGCAACTGATGAAAACCGAGACAAGTTTTTCGCGGAAAAAGTCGATGAAAACTAAAACCAATGATAACCGAAGTCAATGAAAACCGAGGCATTGCTGTAGTTCTACCTAGGTAGACTATTATGCTGATGTAAGTATGTAAATAGATCATTTCTGGTGATGGGAGGAGATATACAAACAATTTTAGGTTCTTGTTATCTTTCTCCATCCACCTATTTCTAGTCTTTCCTGATGTTTTTCTCCTGATTTCTACAGAAGTGTGTCTTTTCCATTTAGGGTCTTCCTATTCTTTTTTGTCCAAGCAAGCTTTGCTTTATTTTCACCTCCCTTTCCACCCAAGGAGGTGATAGCTCTTATCTGGTTACCCAGCACTTATTTCTGGCTCTTCTGTATCATTACTTTGTATTATAATTCTTGTTTAATAATCTGTTTCTTCCCCCTAGTCTCTAGGTTTGTGAAGGCAGAGACATTTCCTGTCTTGTTTATTGTTGCATTTAGAGATCTTACTGGAGAGTCTGGCATGTAGTAGTTGTTCAATAAATATTTTCGAGTAATGCAGGAATGCCTTCTTGGCCTGTTTCACTGACTCTAAACAGCAAATCTGTACTTGCTTTCAGCTTCCAATAGTTAGGACAAGTGCTACTGATTTTAGTCCTAAATCCAGGCTAGGATTTCTCCTGGAGAATTTTGTTTAGAGCTTATTGTAGAGGTAATAAAGCTGTCTTTGGCAAATTCTGTATAATGTAAATAATAAGGTTTATAGAGCTTTTTTTTTGTAAGGAGCCTCATTATGGTCTGCTGGCCTCACACTGTAGTGTAATTTGATAACATGTTTTCAAACAATAAGATTTAGTTCTGATATATATTTCTCTGATGCTCTGTCTCGGTTAGGAGTAAATTTTTTAATATCTGGGAAAGTGGGTAGCCAGAAAATCCTGTAAGTTATCTTATCTAAATGTTGTTTCTGTTCTCTGACTTTTGATTAATGTTGTGGAAGTAAATTCATGCCTCATACCAAGAACGTAGCTAGTCTGTGTTGTTAGTTAAATATAGGTATTTGGCTTATCTCAGTTCACCTTTCAAAGAAATCTATGCAGTAGAGTTTGATACCTCAATTTTGAGATGACAGAAGAGTAATATGAAGGCAGCTCATGGGTCATATGGTGGGTTAGTTGTTTAGTCTGTAACTTCCAAGTCTTTCTACTTTTTATCAACCTTCTTCCCTCAACAAATCCTTTAAGGGGTCTTATGGTATGTCTTCTTTCTCCATCACCACAGTTTATTAGTATAGCAAGTTTAGATAGTTTTTTAATATAACTAGAAAGAGATGATTTAATCATTGGCACACAGAGGCTATGATAACCTTTTTCTTCTTTTTTTCCTCAACAAGACAACAGTCTTAACCATAGGAAGAATAATATTGATATTACTATGTACCAGGCACTGTTTTAAGTACTGTGCATTCATTTTCTCATAAAAATGCTATAAGGTAGGTACACTCTGAGAGACATTTTTGTGGATGTGGATCTAGTGGCCCAAAGTACTAAATACCTTACTCAAAGTCATATAAATTGCTGGATGTTAAAAGAGTACACGACACGAAAAGGGAGATGTAAGGGGATCAAATACTATGATTGGAACATCTCCCTGCCCCCGGCCTCTCAGATAAAGCTTTCTGTTGATTCAGTCCAAAGACAAAAAAGTCCCAATTATAAAGTTCATTTTTCTTTTAAATTAGTAAAACTGATCTGGGTCATCCAATCAGCACAAAAGCCATGAGCTCAGGTTAGTCTGAAACAGGTTCTTGATTGTATAACGCAATGAATTCTAGGTGATTCTCCTTGAATATATGTGAAATTAGTGCACTTACTGGCTTTGTATTGTATACCATACTGTTTTCTGACAGGTGTTAATTATCCCAGAGATAACCCAGAAAATGACAAGGCTGCACTTGGTTGGGGATGGGCAAGGTTGTAATTACATAGGAGTGCCTACAGGATACCATACTACAAACAAAATCCTGCAATTATCGTTGGAACAGAGTCTCACCCTATAAATGTTTTTGCAGGAAATGCAAAAATGATTTAAAATGTAGCATCAAAGCACTTTTTAAAAAATGATCTATATTTGCAATGATAAAAATCTTCAATTGTGAATTTATGTAGACTTTAGTGGCTATACTACATTTTGATTATCTTTTCTTTATTAAATCACTTAATACTCCTACACTGCAGATGTAGCCATACTTTAAATATGGCAATCCTGAGGCTCAGAGAGGTTATGAAATTTGCCCAACAACACACAGCTAGTAAGTAGTGGAACTGGAATTTGTACCCAATTCTGCATGATACAAAACCCTCCTTATTTTGTTTTACTTTACCCACACTACCTCTCAAATATAAGTTGACATAATTATGGGATAGTGACACGCCAAGTTGAGCATGGTGATTTCTGATTTACTACCATGCCAACATTTCTGTTTAACTTCCTTTTACCATTAACAATGGTAATATTTTTTAGTCAAG
This sequence comes from Saccopteryx leptura, assembly GCF_036850995.1. Classification (NCBI taxonomy): domain Eukaryota; kingdom Metazoa; phylum Chordata; class Mammalia; order Chiroptera; family Emballonuridae; genus Saccopteryx; species Saccopteryx leptura. Next base: position 228,808,370 of record NC_089503.1, read on the forward strand.
GGAAGTATTGACATACTACTCTGAACATTGCTACAAGGTTTCGTTTTCAGTTTTTAATGCAAACCAATGATTACCAGATTTTCTTGTTTCAACAAAAACAATCACAAGCATGCAAATGTAACTGAACATATTAGCATGTTTTCTGCCAAACTAGTCTCGCGAAAGTCGTAAATCATTACAAAGGTCACCAGAGATTGTGTGGTGCTGAGACATTTAGATAATTATTTTAACAAAATATTTTAAAATGTTTGTCTAAGACAAGACAAAGTGGACTGTGTCTGTGTAAGAGTCAAGAGCACAAGAAAACCCAGCTCCCCTCTGTGATCTTCAATTTAGCAGTTTTGTCAAAGCTGTCCCTAGCAGTCCACATCGTAATGTGAACGGATCCCAGGGGACATCATTCTGGTAGCATTTAAGCATTGTACTATTTCTCATGCCCAGCATGGAAGATGCATTATGTAGGCTTTATTTTTAGGATGCAGCTTTATTACCACAGAGCTGTCATGCTGAATTAAGGCAGCCTAGTTCCAGGAACTCTGTATGTCAGGGCTGTGTAGGTGACAAACTGCAGCCATCCCACTAGCCTCCATTTAAATTCATTGTAGGTCCTGAGTCACTCACCATTTTCCAACTTGTATTTCTTCCTTTTATTATTATAAAGCAGGAGAAATACATTGCACATTTCCCACTCTCTTTTAGATAGAGTCCGTGCGCACAGCACTGTAAGTTGCTGGTGATGGTGCAGTTTCCAGGGTGGAGGGATGGCATCTGTGCATTTCATGTTGTTTCCAGCTCCCAGGTAAGGACAGAGGCGTTTTATAGGCAGTTATGAAAGTAACCTAGATGCCCTCACAACTTAGAAACATACTGACTTAAATATTCTGGAAACCTTGGACATATGTACAAACTTTCTTACAATATTTACTCACGAGCGCAAGAATAGTGTTTTATTTCTTTTTATTTATTTCTTTTTATTTAATTTATTTTGTTTACATAGATTCTAGTGTTGACCTGATTGCGTCCTCCCTCCCCCTAGTGTTTTATTTCTTAAAAATCTGGATTGAAAGCACATTGTGTTCTTTAATCAGAAGAGCCTTAAGGGTATATCTTTACAATCAAACAGAGCTGGTCAGCTTAATATGTACTTTCATTCACCAGCAAACAAAAGTTTTCTGAGCATCTGCTCCAAGCAGCTCTGCTCTTGTATCTGCTTGTTGGCGCACTACCTATCTTCCTAGACAGAGCAGGCGGCCGGGGACCTTCTCTGCGTGCCTCTGCAGCGTGTCCCTGCTCTCACATATGGCTGGCAGAGAAGGCACAGTAATAAATAGCTGAAACGGGACTCCTAGCATAAAAGATGCATGGACCTCACCTACACACAAGCTTTTCCCTTCTGCACTGTCACCTCTATCTCTTCTTCTGTTAAGAAATGTTTATTGAGCCTGACCTGTGGTGGCGCAGTGGATAAGGTGTCTACCTGGAAATGCTGAGGTTGCCGGTTCAAAACCCTGGGCTTGCCTGGTCAGGGCACATATGGAAGTTGATGCTTCCAGCTCCTCCCCCTTCTCTCTCTCTCTCTCTCTCCTCTCTCTCTCCCTCTCTGTCTCTCTCTCTCCCTTTCTCTCTCCTCTCTAAAATGAATAAAATTTTTAAAAAAATTAAAAAAAAAAAAAAAAAGAAATGTTTATTGAGCACCTGCTCTGTGCCAGCCACTGTTTTAGTGAGAAAAATAATCAAGAATCCTTGCCCCTGTGGAGGTGACACTAGTGGGCCATGTGAGAGTTCAGTGGCCTGGAGGGAATCTCCTCATTGCTGCTGATTTCAGGGTTCACCCAACACCAGACTGGTCTCAAGGCTAGAACTGAATCTGTTGGTGCCTCTGTCCCTAAGGACCAGATAGTGGCCCCCACCTCAACACCCACCCACTTCCCTCCGTTAATGGGAAAACATTGGCATTTTAGTCGAATGCAGTTGTAATCGATAGCGTTTACTTTCCGTGCGTGAGGCACTGCTCTGCATGGGCAAGAAGCTGTAGTCTTTCATTCAAACAGCTTTGCAGTTAAGAACATGGATGGGTGTATTAGTTTGCTCATGAATACCACAGACTGCGTAACTTACACAACAGAAATTTATTTTTTCACAATTTTGGAGGCTACGAGTTTAAGATCAAAGTGTTGGTATGTTTAATTTCTTCTGAGGCCTCTCTCCTTGGCTTGCAGATGGCCAGCTTGTCGCTGGGCCCTCACATGGCCTTTCCTCTGTGTCTCTGTGTTCTAATTGCTTCTTATAAGGACAACAGATTGAATTAGGGCCCACCATAATGGCTTCATTTTAACTTAATAACTGTACTCTTTAAAGGACTTATCTCCAAGTACAATTATGTTCTAAGGTACTGTGGGTTTAAGCTTCAACATGTGGATTTTGAGGAGGACAGAATTCCGCCCATAACAATGGGCAATCTAGACTCTTTGAGTTTGAATCTGGTCCTACCAGCTGTGTGACTGAGGACAATTAACTTAGTCTCTTTGTACCTCATTTCTTCATTAGTGTAGTAAGGATGATGGTAGTAAAAGTAGTGATGATAATAACAGTGCTTATCTCACTGAGGGGTTATGAAAATTGAGCTGATAGGTATAAAATATTTATAATAATGCCTAACACATAGTATCACTCAGTAAATGTGACCTTTCATTTTTCTCATTTTTAAGCAGACTCAGCTTTTTGTGATGTGTTTTCTTAGTTTGTTTATCTAGGATTCTAGATTGATGTTTACCTGAACTAAGTAAACAGGCACCTAAAACTGTCATTTAAAGAAAGTGCTTGGATTTGACAGTGGATAATGCTAGTGTCTCATTTGTGGAGTGCCAGGCATTTCATTACTGTGCTAAATTTTACAATAGCCCCATAGCTCAGATATTCTTGGACAGACTTTTCTGTGGGGAAAACGAGGCTAGAGAGTAACAAGTGTCCTCGAAAGGCCCACAGCTGTGTGTAGTCGGGCTGGGATGTGGGTGTGGGTTGGGAGGACTCCAGAGCCCCATTCCTCATCACTGTGTGGACTGTCTGCCATTAGCCCATCACACTGCGCGTTGGCCTCCAGTGGCTGTGGCCTGGGGCTTTCCCCGTTCATCCTCCATCCAGATTGTCACCTGCTTCCCTCACCGCATTTTGGTCTTATTTTTGAATGTAGCCATGATGCCTTCACTGTTTCCCTTCTCATGACAGTGATTTGGGGTCAGGAGGTTGTAGGCAGTAGTGTTTCCACCACCCCTGTTTTCATCATTCCAGTGTATCATAGAATAATGGAGACATGAAAGTGTGGGTTGTTGAGCACAAGTTGGGTACAGTGAGGGCGTGGAGATCTCTGCATATCCGTTCATCTATTTCTCAAATTTCTCTCTAATCCTTCTCAATTCATTTAGAATCAGGACAGTGAAGTTACTGCTTATGAGACTGTCACCAAAAGCAAACTTTTATTCATGACTCATTGCCTGTTCCTTAGAACTGAAGGGCTACAGATGAAAATTGGGATGTTCTGAAAATTTCATTCATTCATTAATCAAGGTTTGCATGCTTCCTTCAGTTTAGACATTACGTCAGAAGTTGGAGATCCAAAGGTGATTCAAAAACTGGTCCCTGTTTTCACAGAGCTGTCAGCTTGAAGGATAGGCGACAGCTAAGCCCATGCCACAAGGGTATGATAAGGACCTCTGGAGATATTTTTAGGAGGCCCTTCAGGAGGCACAGAGGGGGAGAATTTAGCTGAGTGTGTGTGTGTGTGTGTGTGTGTGTGTGTGTGTGTGTGTAGAAGGAGGTGGGGGGACTGTAAAAACTGCTGCAAGAGGTAATGTCAGAATTGGTTCTTAAAAGTCATTGTGGGTGGAGTGAGATGGGTAGGCGTAGAAAGGCTGGAAAATAGATGTGTAAAAAACTTGTGAAGGCAGAATGTACTTAGGAAACTGCAAATAGTTCTGTAAAAAGGAGATGAGGGTTGTGGGCGAGGGAGAGGTAAGATAAAGTTGTGGAGAGTGGGTGGGTTTGATGTCAGTAGAGACATAGACATTATCTTGCTGATAATGGGGAATTATTGAAGGGTTTTTAAAGAAGAATAGTGATGAGCTTTGCACTGTACAAAGGTCACTCTGGTCAGGAATTCGTGGTTCCTTCATCTACTTCAGTAAACACTGAATTCTCCTGGGCTGGCTCACCCTGATGTGACCTAGACTTCGTCTGCGAAGCGTGAGTGTTTGTGGAGCCTGGCACGATGACCATATTATCACCACCCTCTGGAGTCAAGTTTGATTCCTGTCTTATTAAATGGAATATCGAGACAGGAAGCATCTGGGAGTTTCCATTTATATAGCGGAAGTCCAGGGCAGACCTAGAAAGCAGAAGTTTCTGTCATTAGTCAATGGTTCAGAACAAAGGACACTGTTTTAAAATTATAACTGATGATTTAGATTGGTCAAGTAGTTTGTGGTGGAGGAAGTCACAAGACACCCTCCTTGCCTGCTCCCTCAGCTTGACACTTAGCTAGCGCTTGAGGAAGTGTGGAGATTATTTTAACTCAGTCCAATCTAGAGAAAACAAGTTCTGAACGGAAAAACAATTAGATAAGCAACTATGGTTATTTTTATTGTTGTTTGAACAAAGGTATTTTAAATCACCCAGAAATGTATGTCCTATATCCAGAACTTAGCTGGAGGTTCAGAATCTGTATGTGTAAAATTCGTGGGATTCTGCTTCTTTGCCACTGACTCCCTTTTTAAGTCATAGAATCTGAACATACGTTTGGCTCTTTTTAATATTTGACAGAGCTGCATTTTCAGAATTTCACTGGAGTGTCACACAGCCCCGCCAGACAGATTTGGAAGGTCCTCTTCCCACCTAAGAGAGCTCAGTGCCCTGTCAGGGTGGCTGAAGGGCTTGGACCAAGTCTGCGGAGACTAGTGATGAAGTCAAGAATATATCAACGTTGTATCTGCTTTCTCTACCCCATACTCTCAGCTCCCTTCCAGCAAAGGTTCTTTCTCCCCATTAACCAGCGCATCACCACATCACTATTCTGGGGCAACGCGATTCTTCATTTCTTGGTTTTACACTGAGTCAGGCTTTAGCCTTCATTGGTTCCCTTCAAAACACTCATTACACGTGCAAACACTTCATTTGCTCGTCGTTATGCATGAGGCTTTATTTGTTTCTAGTAAACTCAAGGTTTCCATTTTAGTTTGCCTCACGCTGAATTCTTTTTATCTGAAACACAGGCACCAACCGAACCGTTTGAGGGCAATTATAAATACATGCTTTTTTGTTGTTGTTGTATGTTTCTGAAGTGAGAAGCAGGGAGGCAGAGTGACACACTCCCGCATGCGCCCCGACCGGGATCCACCCGGCATGCCCACCAGGGGGTGATGCTCTGCGGATCTGGGGCCCTTCTAGCGCCTGAGGCGGAGGCCATGGAGCCCTTCTTAGAGGAAGGAGAAGGGGAAGGGTGAAGAAGCAGATGGGTGCTTCTCCTGTGTGCCCTGGCTGGAAGTCGAACCCGGGCCTTCCACACGCCGGGCCGATACTCTACCACTGGGCCAGCTGGCCAGAGCAATACTTACTTTTTTAATAAGTGAATTAACAGTATTTAAAACCTGACCAGAAGTAAAATTTCACCTAATCCTTCAAAGTGCCTTCTTTCTTCAGTCTATTGCAAAATTCTGCATTCCTGTTCTGCTGGGGTTCACACTGACTAACTCATTACATGCAACCACTCTACATCAAGAGCTCTGACCTTCCTTTACCCTTTAGTCTAATATCTTTAATTGCCAAAACCCTGCTGCCGAAAAATAGAGCAGATAGTACCTGAGGGATCACTAACAGCTGGACACCTGCTACACTACCGTCAGAGCGCCATCAGCATCAGCAATGGCCTTTATCACTTAGCGCCTGCAGCATTAAGGTTTCTTGCAGGACGTTGGGGAGTTGCAATGGAACCCCACAGAATTTGTTCCCTGTAACAAAGATAAGCCTTGCATTTGACTGGCTCTTGTTTTCTCTAGTAGCTCTTGTGAAGCTGTGAGTTTTTTTTTTTAATTGTATTGTTTGATTTTAGAGAGGGATAAAGGAAAAGTAAGAAAGAAACATTGATTTGTTGTTTCACTTATTTATGTATTCATTGGTTGATTGCTGTATGTGCCCTGACCGGGCATCAAACATGCAACCTTGGTGTATACGGATGACACTCTAACCAGCTGAACTAGCAGGCCAGGGGGCAGGGTTGTTTTTAATGAAGGGCTCTGAGCTGGACTGTCACTGTCTTTTTTTGCCTTGTTCACAAGGAGTCTTGGAACTTGGCCCATGTGGTAGAAAAGGTTTTCGATTTCAGTGCTCAGGCCATTTTTTATTTATTTTTGCTCCATGACAAACACAGACAGACATTCCCAACTCCTCCCCACATGCTTAGCATCCACCTCGGTTCAGCAGAACCAGTCAGCCAGTGTTCAGAGTGAAGGGCGTTTCATAAATCCAGGCGCAGTAGATTGTGGGTAGCATTTCTTTGCAGTGAATTTTCCCATTTATTTTCTCCAAAGAATGTCTTCTTTGTGCTTTTGAGTAAAGGACGACTTGGGAGAACATCAGGATTCAGGGAAAATATTCAGAGTTGGGGGAAAAAAAGCTTCACTGGCAAGTCTCATTTTTAAAGATGGCTGTATCACCTTCAATTCACTCGAATACCCACATATTTCTTAAAACCTGCTTTCTTCCTGCTCTGGCAGTTAGAATTTTCTCTCTTCACTGTTAAGCTTTCTCTAGAGAGTACATTACTGCATCCAGCTGACAAACCTGAGTGCGGAGGGATGAATGCTCCTCATCTCTGAACAATTTCAGGGGAAGTTGCTTAAACCAGTTCCCTGGTTTCAGAGGCTGTTTTTCTGTCCCTTCAGATCTATCTGGGTTTAGTTAATTCTTTGAACGGCCATGTTTTGTAAAAAGTGGAATTCTCACAGTAGTACTCGTGGCTCTGAGGTCTGCAGCCATACTGACTACGGTTATGATCTCAAAGGCCGTAAGCACTGCTGCAGGACAGGAAGGCGCCCCCTAGCCACCCACGGCTCCGCGTGAAAACGACTGCTCACCCTGCCTTTTTCTTGCTGTCTGGAAATCTCCTTTTCCTGAGACACCCTGGTGGCCAGCAGGGCAGGATGTGATATCTTTATGTGATAGCATTCCAAGTATTTTGCTCAAGGAACATGGATGGGTGTAGAGGAAAACAATATTAATTGAAAATCAATTATTCCTTTGAGCTGAAAGCTCCCTTTGGCAGTTGGAGAACAACTTTTTAAACAATAGTATAGAAAAAGTACCATCCAAAAAAATGTGACGATCTGAAGTAGAGAAGTAGTAAATGAAATATAGTGTGTTGCAGATGAGATCAGGGGTTGATACACTGCAGTCTGCAGGATGAACAGGGACCACTGCCTTTGTTTGTATGGCCTGTAAGCTCCAAATGGTTTCTACAACTTTAGATGGTTGAATTATTAATATTACTATGACACCTGAAATATTGGAGCACAGTGGAGGCCATGTTTTGATCTAGTGTTTGACTGCTTCTGTGCTATAGCAGTCAAGCGCTTGCACAGTAGAATGGTTGCAATGGAGGCCGTGTGGCCCTCAGAGACTCCAATATTGACTGTTTGCCCTTGACCAAGTTCGCTGACCACTGGCGTAGATTACTGTATCCTAGTTAAAGTGACTCAACTTAAAAATATTTTATTATCAGAGAAATACTTGTGATGTAGTATTTAATGAAATAATTGCAACAAAGTGTGTATAAAAGATGATCCCAAATAGTTTCTTTTCTTTGCATAATTTTTGCTTCTTTCCCCTGGTGGAAATGTAAGCTTTATGGAAGAAAAAAAAGCATTCATTAATTCAAGTCTATAATAGTGCTTTGTACATGGTAGATGCTCAATAAACAAATAACATTGAAGACTGATGAATTAGGTAATTGTACAATGTATGTCTGCAATAATAATCATAGGAAAACCTTTCTGGGATATGCATATATGGTAGGTACCAGGTCAAGAATTTTAAGTGTGTGAACCCTTTTATCCTAACAAAGTCCTTTTGGAACGTACATTATCACCATTATTTTACAGAAGAAAAGAGCAAGGAGAGGTCACATACTTGTCTAATATTACAAAGCTAAGAAGTACTGTGACCAGAATTGAAAAAGGTCTGTTGGATTCCAAAGTCTGAGCTCAAACCATTAGCTATACTCCTTAAATATCTAAAAACAGAAAAATAATTTTCTTAACCTCTCTTTCAGGTGATAAAGAAATGGATGGGAAAATACCAGAGGTAACCATCCAAATAACAGAACCAATTACTGGGATAGGACTTTATAGATGATTTTTGTTTTCTTAGGTATACATCTTAATGTTTTTCCACATTTCTTAATGTGAGTAGATTTACTTCTAATTACTTTTAAAATAAAAAACCAATGTTTCTAAAGGTAAGGACAGGCAGCTCTCCAAAGGTTGTTAATCATTTCAACTATTTAAGTAGATAATTTCCTTGTTTCTCTGAGGGTCTTCAGTGAATTGCTGAGAACTGGTGCTGGCCTGTCTGCCTGAGGTGTTGACTTGTGTTGTTAAACTTCAGTGTTAGGTTTCAACTGCCTTTGAATGCTTCCTAGCACGGAGGATGCGAAGTGCTGTCTGTGTATCCAAAGACCCAGTCTGGGAGAGCTTCTCTGTGTTTATCTTTGGAAGTCTGAAGGACTGTGCCCTTGAAAGCTGTGTCTTCTGTTCATATTTGGTTATACTGATCTATGTGTGTCTCTCACTGCATAATGGACTGCTCTTGCCTGGAATATATTATTATTATTTTAATTGGCATAATATTTGGAGGACACACACTTAAAATTATAGTTATATTACATCTAAAAGATAATTAGGTCTCAGTAGCCTGAAATCATTTAACAAAGTAGAAATAAATAAATAAATAAATAAATAAATAAATAAATAAATAAATAAAAGGAGGGTGGGATTAATGTTAACGCTGTTCTTCAACATTTTGTTCCTTTCTTTTAATTGTATGTCAATGACTGTGCGTATTTTTCACACTCTAAAAGATTTTTCCCATGCCCTGGCTTAAATTTCAAGGCTAAGAGGAGAAATAAAGGTATTTTTGTATTTTTGTTTTTTTGTTCAGGCATACAGGTGATTAGAATGATAAAGTGAATGCTGGTAAAATTATTGCGGTCATTGTAACACCAGCTTCAAGAGTAGTTAAAGAAGATGTATGTAAGACCAAAGATGAGAACTACAAGAAGAGAGGCGAGAGAGATGGTAAAGTGGAAGTCTTTGACAGAAAAGGGAAAACAGTTACATTTTGCGAACCTCTTAGGTTATTTCAAAGGGCTTTTTAAAATTCCTGTGATGTGTGTAGACATTCCAGTCATAATTTCACAAGCTTCTCTTGTCCAGGCCTGCTAAGAATGAGTTAAGTAGTCTTTTTCAGATCTTTGTGGCTTACTTTTCTTTTTCCCGAGAACATCTTTCTGACTTTTGAGTTATAAGCACAGCTGCTCAACAGCATCTTTCTGGGACTTTATTTAGCAGAAATGGGGGCTTGGGAATAATGTTACTGGTTTTAAGCTTGAAGTGTCATTTAGTGCACCCTATCATGGTCTTCGTGTTTATTTTGACCTCAGTTAGGCTTGTCATTTTTATGCAGAACTATCAAGAGTGAGACAAACACACTTCTAGTGACAGATATTTTTTAAAAACCATCAATACACGTGCAGTTGAAAAAATGATGTTTGCTTAAATATACTTTGTGAGGATATATTTGAGTAAATGATCTATTCCAAGGACACTAATGTTTCTATCAGAAAAGAAAAAGTCATTCTTGCTTCTTTTTTTTTTTTTGGAGATTTTTTTTGTGACTGATGTGAACCATACAATTTCACTTTTTAAATCTGTGACTTCTAAAAATTCTTTTTCTTCCTGACATAATGCAGCCTGAGAAAATCAGACAGTTGTTATTACAAATAGAGAGCTCCACTCAGACTTTGAATAGACAATTAAAAATGTCTGGATTCTTTCCTTTTTTTGTGGTTGCCACTTTTAGATGTGGAATAAAACCACATTAACCAGAGGACGTTGTTGTTGGTGGTTAGTGGCCAATTGTTGCCACATCTATGAAGTGTCTTGTTTGAAATTTCTTTTTCTTATACTGTCTGGCAAAAAGGTTTACATTTTATAAGACTTTTTATCAGGAAGCATCATTGTGGTATAAATCAGGGATCATAAAGTATCATCTAATGAATGAAACTCTTGCGTTTGACAGGTGAGAGAGGGAGACTGGGGAAGAGTGTAGGGCTGCCTCAGGGTACGCACTGAGCAGTAGTGTTCTGAAAGCCTGTTTGTTTTTCGAATTCCCTAGATGGCCGCCCATGTCCTGTCATCCTCTGGGACTCATCTTTATCTCCAACAAGTAATGAGACCCACTCCTCTGTTAAGCTCACCTGGGGGACTTACCAGCAGTTGCTAAAACAGAGGTGCTGGCAGCATGGCCGAGTCCCCAGACCTGACTGGGGCTGTACTGAGGTGCATCACCACGAGTGGTCCAAGATGGCCCTCTTCGACTTCTTGTTACAGGTAAGTGCATCAAGTCAAGTAAGTGGTGTTCTAAGAATGACGCCGACTTCTATAAGTCGAACACTAAGGAGCTTTCTGCACCTTGAATTTTTATGAAGCCAGAGTTCTATGATGCTATGTTTGGCAAGTGTAGTACTACATCATACGATTTTATGTCCTTTGGGGAAATATTTAGAAATGTCCTTCAGCTCTTTTATTAATTTCTGAAGGAGAAGTTCTTTAGTATTTCAATCTTGCAATAGTTATACTGACCATAGATACAATTTATTGGAATAACCCATCAACAATTCTTTGAGGTGGGCAGACTTACCCCATTTGGGAAGTAAGTAAATTGAAGTTTGGTGAGGCTAGGTAACTAACTAACTAACCCAAGTTCTTAAAATTACTAAAAGCTGGAGCTGGGATTCCCTGGGATCTGTCAATAGAAAAAGTTTATTTCTTTCCATCATTCCTTACTGTGTTTCCGTGGTCACTTAGCCACATAGTTTACCGCCACCATTGCCCTTGTTTTATTTCCTGTAGTCTTTTGCAAATATTTAATGAAGATTAGGCATTGGAGAATAATAAATATTGACTGCTTACATAATTGAGTGACAGCATTTTATAAGGTTCTTATAATTCAACTCCTTTTGATAAAGATCCCATGACTTTGTCTTCCTCCTCATTCTGATTACTGCTTTTTCCTTCCTACACTTAAAAAAAAAAACCCTAGTTTTCTTTTGTTGCGTGGGAAATTAGTATTTTGTGGAAATTTAAGACTGTCTTAAGACATTTGCAAAACATTCTCTTTTTGTGTGTCTGTGATATTTTAGGAAGGAACTAAGGAGGGACAAAAATGTAGGAAGAAAACAAGTTTAGTGCAGAATCACAGCCTAGGGATAAGAAACTGGCAAGAAGGAGAGAATGACTTCAGGTGTCAATACCGAGCCACCAGAGAGACTGAGCTGGAAACCATGAGATTTGGTTTGGCAAGGCGGCATTCGAGAATCACCAAATAGTGTAGAAAAGCCCAGCCCCGAGGTTCAGACTGGCCTTAAACACGCTCTCCATTTTTTAGGTAGGAAAGCTGAGGCAAAAAGAAGTTATTATCAAAAACTGTAACAGGAATGAGGTCTTACCTTTCTTGCAAGCTAACTAGTTAGCCAGCCTCATGTTCCTGGATGCTAGCAGACACAAAAGACTCCGAAGTCAGACATAAATGACCACATTACTCATGGACAGGTGGCATGAGCTTCACTGTCCTTTGCCCCTCAAGTCCCATTGGGGTGATACAGAGTGGCTCTGGTGAATGCTGCATATGAGTGGCATCATATCACTGTTGAGAACTCTAATCTTAGGTAACTAACCCACGTTCTTAAAATTACTAAAAGCTGGAGGTGAGATTCTCTGGGATCTAAATAAGAGACTGCTAGCAAACCTGTTTTAAAATTTGTCCCCAAAGGAGACAGTATCCTTAATATCTTGGTCAGGAAACAAATCTGTCTTCAATCCCAGAGGAAGGTACTCTTTGTATCTTCCAAGGCTGTGTACTATACTAACATTCTAAGTAAAGGTACTCACTATGAAGCCAGATGTTTGGGGAGTGGTCAGCATCGACCGTGAAATTCCAAGGATGATGATTAGGGGGAAAATGGATAGGAAAACTATGAACCTGGTAGTGAAGTCTGTGAGAAAGGAATGACCTTGAGGTTTGTAGCTGATGAACATAAGAGCTAATACAGCGGTTCTCAACCTCTGGGTCGTGACCCTGGCTGGGGTCGAACGACCAAAACACAGGGGTCGCCTAAAGCCATCGGAAATATATATATTTTATTATGAACATAAGAGCTAATACAGCGGTTCTCAACCTGTGTGTCGCGACCCTGGCGGGGGTTGAACGACCAAAACACAGGGGTCGCCTAAAGCCATCGGAAAGGCGACCCCTGTGTTTTGGTCGTTTGACCCCTGCCAGGGTCGCAACACACAGGTTGAGAACCACTGAGCTAATATATACTGGATAGAGGGCAAACCCTTTTAGAAGTTGTTTCTAGTGATATTTATTTTAATTCTGGAATCTTTGACTAAATCTCATCCAAAGTTGTATAAGATTATATCCCATTACCCCACCCCAAGTTTGATTTAAAAAAAATTAGTTTGAAAAATATAGTGTATAAAACAAAAGATGGCTTCTTGTAAGACTGGTTGGCTGAAATAATACAAGTCCTTATTGTTATGAGGTCAAAAGGAAGGTGAGCACTTTGACATAAAATAGCTAACAAAAGAGGAAGAGTTTGAGTAGGATTGTAGGCTACAAATGATAGGATAAAGCAAAACATGAGGAGGGACATGGAATCGGCAATTTGCATATGATATTTAGAGCATCCTAAATATACCATTTGTCTGAAGCAGAACTGTTTAGGCGAGAAGTGATACATTCTGCCTGTAAAAGGTAGGATAGCGCATGGAGGAAGACAGCTGTTTTTACAAGATGTCTGTTCACTTTTCTGTTCATTACCCTGAATGAGCAAGAACAGATTCCCACTGAGTCACAGTCTCCTTCTGAGTGCATCAGCAACTGTTAATATCGTTGTGTCCATTGTCTGTGGTCTTGAGCACAAATATGGGCACAGGAATTATTATTATAAATTTCCAACAAAGACAAATATTTAAAACCTTTAAGCTAATGCTGTATATATAAATATATGGTGGACAGATAGGGACAGACAGACAGGAAGGGAGAGAGATGAGAAATATCAACGTGTCCTTGCAACACATTATTTGTTCATTGATTGCTTTTATATGTGCCTTGACTGGGGCGCTCCAACTTAACCAGTGACCCCTTGCTCAAGAAGCAACATTGAACTCAAGCCAGCGACCTTTGGGCTCAAGCCAGTGACTATAGTGTCATGTCTATGATCCCAAACTCAAGCCGGTGACCCCGTGCTCACACTGGTGAGCCTGCACTCAAGCAAGATGAACCCACGCTCAAGGTGCTGGCCTCAGTGTTTTGAGCCTGGGTCCTCAGTGTCCTAGATCGATGCTCTATCCACTGCACCATGGCCTCACCAGGCTAATACTATTTATATTTTAACAATCATATAACACTTGCTGTTTCTGTCACTCTTCTAAGCACTTGATGCTAAGCACTAAAATATTAATTTATTTAATCTGCACGTCAGCCCTGTGACGTAGACATTATTATTGTTATTTTAGATTTGAGAAAATCTAGACAAAGAGAAATGATGTAACTTGGGCAGGGTCACATAGCTGGAATGTAGTAGAATTTGGAGTCAAACTCAGGAGTTCTAGTTTAAGAGACAAACTTCTGAACAATGCTTCCTTCTCTTCATTTTATGGGGGGAATGGTACCACCATCATCCAATTTTCTAAATCAAAAATCTGAGAGTCACCTGGATGCTTTGTGGTACATACCTGTGCATCCACACAGTGAAGTCTACCTTTTAGATACAGCTCGTGCTCCTATCTCAGTTCAGGCCTTTGCATCTATCACCTGGGTGACGCCCTTCAGTCCACTCACACTGTATGAGCCAAGATGTTAAGAGTTAATTGGCTTAGTATTTACAAAATTTTATCAAATTATACATATGAAGATGGCATCTGTGAGACTGGACTTACGTTTATTCAATTACCCAAGATTTATTTACTTCCCGCCGCACAGCAGATGAAAAGCTAATTTCCTTTAGAGGCTGCAGCATTTTACAATGTCACCAGTAAGGGATAAGAGTGCCTGTTTCCCTCTTTCTTGCCAATTTTGGGAGGTGAAAAACTAACTAATAATTTTGCTAATTTTATGGAAGGTAATGGGGTTTTGCTTATATTTCCATTTCTTTCAATATGAGTGAGATTAAAGATGACATATTTTTAAATATTGATTGTTTATATTTCTTTTTTGTGAATTATTTATGCAAATCATTGCCCTTTTATAATGTATTCTATAACATTTTCTTATTGATTTATAAAAACGTTTGGTTTGATTCCCCGATCAGGGCACATACAGGAGCAGCTTGATGTTCCTGTCTCTCTCTCTGCTCTTCTCTCAAAACAAACAAACAAACCAAAAAAACATTTCTTGTATCATGAAATTTGCCTATATCAAATCAATTCTATATATCTCAAATAATTTTTCTTACTTTAGACTTTGCTTTCTTACTTTAGACTTTACTCCAGAGAAATTGTACATTTTTTAATAAATCATTTCTTAATTCACCTTTTTAGTTCTTGTATTTAACATCATACACTATTTATAGAGATGTTTACTGAGCAAATAAATCAACAAACAGTTCCTTTTTCATGAGTGTCATAAGTATAACCTTTTATATAATAATCCTTTAATTTCACTGAAATTTTTACTTTCAAGTCGATGCATGCCTTATTTAAATAGTGTTTGGGAAAGTGTTGGAGTGTATTGAGTGGCTTTGTGAACAATCTTAGAAAAGTTACGCCTGAAGCAAACTAAAATTCCTTGTTACATGATTCTACAGCAAGGGTGAAAGAATACAGAACCCAGTTGTTGATTTTCTGCACACAACATTCTTTTTGTTTCACCCAGTGAACAAATGTAAATTCACAAAGGCTATGCCATTTTACTGGGTCTGTAAAATGTGGTAGACACAAGTAACCTTTTATTCATAAGCGTGGGGGTATGAACTTCATAGACAAAAATTCATCTCCATTAGGATGACAAAGAGTAGTATTCTAGAGAGCATTTTAGTGTCTAAGGTTTGGTCAAATTTCTTTCAAAATTATATATAAAAATAACAGAAAAAAATTTAGAATGTAGAAATCTTGCTTTTTGATTTCAGAGATAGTCTGTATAATGGTTAGACACTAGGTTCTAGAATTCAGCCTTCTAAATTTGAATCTTAGCTGCCAATATTAATTTTGTGTGTGTGTGTGTGAGAGCCCAGAAGGGAGAGAGATGAGAAGCATCAGTTCTTTGTTGTGGCACTTCAGTTGTTCATTGTTGCTTTCCCGTATGTGCTTTGATGGGATGGGTGTTGCTACAGCTGAGCCAGAGACCCTTGCTCAAGCCAGCGACCTCTGGGCTCAAGCCAGTGACCATGGGGTAATGTATATGATCTCACACTTAGGCCAGCGACCCCACACTCAAGTGGGTGAGCCTGTGCTCAAGCAGGCAACCTCAGGGTTTCAAACCTGGGTCCTCAGCATCCTAGGCTCTATTCACTGTGCTACCACCTGCTCAAGCCTATTTTTTTTAACATTGAGAATTAACCCCTTTCTGCCTCAGTTTTCTCATCTGTAAAATTAGGAATAATATTGTTCGTGTAAAGCTCTATTGAGAGGATTCCATTTTTTATACACATAAAGGATTTAGAACATGCCCGGTACATAGGAGGTGTTCAGTAAATATTACATATTAATTAGGAAATCAATCATCTAGAAATAATAGTAGAGGTAAATATCAGTATTAGAATTAAATATAGTATTTTGTAATTATTTTTATTCATTAAATTGTGTCATTCCCAAATCATATTTTTTCCTACTCTTATGTACTTTCATACTTATAGACCTTAGCATATTACATTGATTATTTTTGACTAGCCTGTCTTTTTAATAAACCATGAATCTCTCAGTGGCCATCCCTGTCTTATTCAACTTTGTAAACTTTCAATTAGCATCAGAATGTCTGAAAATGTCATAGTTTCCCAGGGCATTTTTTTTTTGATCAAAGAAAACTGTCTACTTATATTAAAATATTAAATACAAAATGTCAAATTAAAAATGTTGAAAGTGAAAGAAATAAAAGTATACTTGTAATAAGAAATAAAGTTTGTTAAAGAAAGAGAAGCAGAAGTTTAGAAAATGAAAAAATTAAATGAATAAAGAATATTTAATATTTTTACTATTTAGTGGAGTTCTTACTGCACTTATATTTTCTAAGATTAAGTATTTATTTGATGAGAAATTCAGGTGTTTTTTCAGAGAGAGGACCAACAGAGATGTATCTTGGGAGATGTTTGCTTCCACCATCAACAAGAGAAGATATATATATTTCTTTTCTCTTAGATTTGACAGATATTGAGCTCTTCTCTGTTTCAGACACTTAGCAGGATTAGTGTTCGTGATAAAAAAATGCATCGGACCATATCCCTGCCCTCAAGAGTTATGCAATCTACTTGAAAAGAGAGATAATCATAGCAAAATATACACAGTGTCATAATTGAGTTAAGTTCAACATCTTATAGAAACAAATAGGATGGTATTTGTTCCTGTGGAATTGGATGTAAAAGAATGTGACATTTACTATAAAAATCAGCTGAATACAAAAGGAAGAACCATGTCATCCCAATAAATTAAAGAGAAAAAAAAGACAGGAAGAGAGTTTCAGAGAGAGAGATTCTAACAAGGGGCCGAAAGTGTGAAAACATTCAGAGTGGGGAAAATGATGCTTGTGGAAACTTCCTGTTCCATGACTGTAGTTTTTTCTCAGATGACTGTGAGTAATAAACCTGTGTTCATAAATTCAACAAACAAATATGAATTAATTGGTATGATTTTTTCCCTATAGTTGTCTCTCTTCAGTTAACTCTTCAACTCTTACCTGGCTTCTAATGATTTGATTACTAAATATAATGAATTAGATTAATAGGTGCTAATTTTCTTTAAAGTATTTCTTTTTTTTTTTTAAAAGATTTTATTTATTCATTTTAGAGAGGAGAGAGCGAGGAAGAGAAGGGGAGAGGAGCAGGAAGTATCAACTCCCATATGTGCCTTGACTAGGCAAGCCCAGGGTTTCAAACTGGCAACCTTAGCATTCTAGGTCAATGCATTATCCACTGCACCACCACAGGTCAGGCTAATAGGTGTTAATCTTTGATGTATTCCCTACCACTTTTTAGCTATTGTGTCATTTTTTCCACTTAATATATAATAGTTAACTAAAAATTCTAACTAACTATAATCTAAATGAGGAAATATTACTTTTCAGTAAAAGAATATTTGTTTCTGAAGGAATATTCTTTAGGTTAGGTAAGGAAAGATTCCAACTATGGCCACCATGATAGATTATGAGGGTCTTCCAAGTATTTACTTCTCTTATACCTCTGCTCAGTGATCAACATTCAGAGATGAGTGAGGAAAATCATTTATAGGCAAGAACTCGGATTGGAGAAGGCATATTCATCCAGGGTACCAGACACTGGCATTTCAGATAGTTTGGGTCAGTTTTATTGTTTTGCAGAATTAGTACATCACCAATCTAAATAGCCTCTAACTATTATTTATTGGTAGTGTCCAAGCAAGCAAATGATATAGTTTGTTGTTCATTTGCTAGCAAGCAATGAAGGACGATATAATTAGATACAGTTTTGTCTTCAAGTAGTAAAGAAGGTCTGAGATTAGCTTTGGCAATATTGGTTGGCATGTAGATTCAATGCAACTCCCCTTAAAATACCAATGGCATAGCTCACTGATATAGAACAAATAATCCAAGAATTTATATGGAACCACTTAAGAGCAATATAACCCTGAATAGCAACAGCAATTTTAAGAAAGAAGAACAAAGTTGGAGGTATCACACTACTTGATATCAAACTATAAAGGCCATAGTAATCAAAACAGCTTGGTACTGGCACAAGAACAGACATATAGATTAATGGAACAAAATAGACAGCCCAGAAATAAACCCACATCTTTACGGTCAACTAATATTTGACAAAGGAAGCAAGATCATAGAATGAGGTAAAGGTAGTCTATTCAATAAATAGTGTTGGGAAAATTGGGCAGATATGTGCAAAAAACTTAAACTAGACCACCAATTTACACCAATTTACACCATACACAAAAATAAATTCAAAATGGATTAAAAAGTTAAATTTAAGTCATGAAACCATAAAAACTCTAGAAGGAAACAAAGGTAGTAAAATTTTAGGCATTTCTCATAGCAATATTTTTCTAATATATTTCCTCATTCAAGGGAAACAAAGGAAAAAATAAACAAATGGGCTACATCACACTAAAACTTTTTTTCAGAGCAAAAGAAACCATCAACATAATGAAAAGACAACCCACTGAATGGAAGAAGATATTTGACAATGATATATCTGATAAGGGGTTAATTTCCAAAATATATAAAGAACTTATACATTTAACACCAAGAAGACAAACAATCCAATTAAAAAATGGACAAAAGACCTGAATAGACACTTCTCCAAAGAGGATATATAGATGGCCCATAGACATATGAAAAAAAGCTCAACATCACTAATCATCAGACAGTTGTAAATTAAAACCACAATGAGATATCTCCTGACATCTGAGAATGGCTATCATCAATAAGTCAACAAACAGCAAGTGTTGGTGAGGATGTGGAGAACAGGGAAGCCTCATGCACTGTTAGTGGGACTGCAGATTGATGCAGCCACTGTAGAAAACAGTGTTGAGATTTTCTCAAAAAATAAAAAACAGAACTGCCTTGTGATCCAGCAATTCCCACTTCTGGAAATATATCTCAAGAAACTCAAAACACTCATTTGAAAGAGTATTTGTACTTCTGTGTTTATTGCAGCATTATTTACAATACCCAAGTTCTGGAAACAGCTCAAGTGCCCATCAGTAGATGAGTGCATAATAAAGCTGTGGTACATTTGTGCAATGGAATATCACTCAGCTGTAAAAAAGAAGGAAACCTTAGCTTTTGTGACAGCATGGATGAACATGCAGATTATGGTAAGTGAAACAAGCCAGTTAGAGAAAGACAAATACCATATGATCTCACTTATTATGTGGAGACTAATGAACAAAATAAACTGATGAAGCAAATAGAAACAGAGGCATAGATACATGAAACAGATTGACAACTGTCGAAGAGAAGGGAGCTGAAGGACTGGATGAAAGAAGGTGAAGGGATGAAGCAAAAACCATGTGTATATGTACACATATATGTATAATGTTTATGTATATATAAATATAACAAAAACCCAGACAACAGTATGGTGATAGCCATTGGGATAGGGAGTCAGAGTTGGTGGAGGTAGACAAAGGGGCCATAAATGGGAATGGAAAGAAAGAGACTTTGCTTTGGGCATTTTGTTGAGTTGTACACTTGAAACCTGTATGGTTTTGTGAACCAGTGTTCCCTCTATAAATTCAATAAAAAGATGACAAACTCACTTTTCACACATATAGATGTGCTAAGCACTGAAATGTATTGTGATTACTACAGAATTTTAATTGTATAAACTAAAGTTGCCCTTTGTTATAAATGAATTTCGAAGTGTGACTATAATATAGTTTCTTCTATACATATGTGGAATTAGGAAAATTATTTTCAGTATTAATGATGCTACGGTACAGGGCTTATCTTATTTAATGACGCCTCTGAAGACTTTCCAATTATCTTTTTTTAAATTTTTTTATTTTGAGACAGAGAGTCAGAGAGAGGGACAGATAGGGACAGACAGACAGGAAGGGAGAGAGATGAGAAGCATCAATTCTTCGTTGTGGCACCTTAGTTGTTCATTGATTGCTTTCTCATATGTGCCTTTACCAGGGATGGGGGTGGGGTGCTACAGCAGACTGAATGACCCCTTACTCTAGCCAGTGACCTTGGTCTCAAGCTGGAGGGCCTTGCTCAGACCAGATGAGCCCGAGGTCAAGCTGGCTACCTCGGGGTCTTGAACCTGGGTCCTCTTGAGAGTCCCAGTCCGACACTCTATCCATTGAGCCACCACCTGGTCAGGCTCTAGTTATCTTGTGACACCACATTTTCTTCTGAGTACTGCTTGCAATACATGAGCAGATTGGTCAGAAAACTTGGTGTTTAGTAAACACCTACAATGTCTTTATTGCTTTATATGCTTAACTGTGTAGAGATGGGAAGGGATGTAAAGAAGCATACATATTTGATTCTGAATTTAAAAAACATAGAGATTTTTACAAAAAAATAATTATAAATTAAATGACTAAGATATGCCAAAAAAGTATTTTTATTAAAGAAATATTTGGGCTATCATAATAGTTCCAAAAAAATTGACTTATATTATTTATTTAATTATTTTATTATAGAATTTTAACTTAGAACTTTATTTTTTAAAAGTTGGGGAGAAAATGCACATGACATCACATTTATTCACATGTAGTTAAATAATAAGGCACTTTAAATAGCAAGTTGCCATTTCAGCCTCTCAAACGATGTCTAGAAGTAAATTTGTCACCTCATTCCCTAACATTCTGACTTACCTATTTCTATTCATGATATTACTATTTTAAAAATCAGCCAGGTTTGAAATTTGAGTCATCTTTTGAATCTACTTTTGCTTAGTGCCTCATCTTTGAGTAGTGCTACACTTTGACAGTTCCTCAAAATCACCCAATCAGATTTTTTAAAATTCCTTTTAGTACTACTCTAATCAGACTCTTAGCAATATGGGTCAAGATGTTATAAGAAACTCCTAAATGATCTCCTTGTCTCTAGTCTTCCCCAAGTTCAATATTGTGCACATTATTGCTGATTTTATCATTCCTACTTTTTTTATATTGCTTTTTGAAAAAAATATTTTCAGACTTCCATTTGATTAAAAAATAAATTTAAAATGTTTTAATGCTTTAAATATTAAGCATATACAAAAGTGGATAGAATACTTGTAATGGACCCTCATGTACCTGTTATACAAATAAAGCAATTAACACATGACCAGTCCTGTTTATCTCTGTTCCTAGCTATTTACGATGCCCACAATAACTTGCAGCAAATATTTCAGTATGGTGAATTAGGAGAGCATAAATCACACAATCACATTACCATTATCATACTCAAAAGAAAAATCAGCTGTAATTCCAGGGAAACATCCAGTCAGTGGTCAAATTTTTAATTGTCTCATAAATGTCTCTCTCTCTCTCCATCCATCTATCCTCTATCAATCTATCTCACAGTTTGTTTATTTAAATCAATATTCAAATAAAGCCTATACTTTGTGATCAATTGGTATGTCTTTTAATCTGTAAACTCTACTATCAACTTTTCTTTTTTTCCCTTTCAGTTTACTTATTAAAGAAAACAGATTGCTTGTTTTGTAAGGTTCTAGATTCTGGATTTGGCTGGTTGCACTTCTATGGCAACTTTATGTGTCCTTCTGTCATCTATATGCTATTTATATTGGTGTCAGGTCTAGAGACTTGATCAGATTTATATTTAATTTGTCTTCTTATGGCTTCTTTAAAGATAGTGGTATATTTTTCTACCAGGAGATATGTAATGTCTGGTTACTTCTTCTTATGATAGTAAAAGCTCTTTTTGTTCAATGTTGATCCATTAATTCACTAGGCATTGAAAAATGGTGATATTCTAATTCTTTCATTACTTCTTCATTTATCAGTTGGAATACTTTTTTATAGAGTAATTTTCCCTCCTCTCTTATTTAGTTATCTAGTAGTACAGTTTATATAACATGTGGTTATCTAGTGGTACAGTTTGTATATTTTTATAAAACCATCACATTACTCATAAGAAACACTATAACTTTGCCTTCTAACTTCCTTTTTATTCTCATCTGTCATGATTCACTCATACCATATTTGTGTATCACACAATATTGTGTACCACAGGCTGAGAACCCTGGAGTTAACAAATATATAAGGAGATATGTGTATTTATTAACTGCAGGGTATATGTATGTACGTGTGTGTACGTGTGTCCTTTGTAGTTTGTTCTATTCACTGTCAGTTGAACATGCCCTACTTACTGCTGGAACACTACGCCTAACCTTCCTGTCTAATGTACAGCCTAGCCATCCCTCACAGTTCAACTCTAGTCCTCTCTCTGCAAAGTCTTCTGGGAATAAATTTAAACAGATTAATTCTCCTTTTTAAAAAATTCTATAAGTCCTTAGTATATTAAAT
Organism: Saccopteryx leptura; assembly: GCF_036850995.1. Classification (NCBI taxonomy): domain Eukaryota; kingdom Metazoa; phylum Chordata; class Mammalia; order Chiroptera; family Emballonuridae; genus Saccopteryx; species Saccopteryx leptura. The sequence continues at coordinate 228,830,884 of NC_089503.1, forward strand.
TTATAGAAAAATGTCATAGAACAGGACTTGGGTTCAAGTCCCAACTTCTTCAATAGTCAGCTCTGTAATCTTGGACAAGTTTATGATCCTGCTAATATTTAATCTCTTTATTGCTTAAATAGCACTGATTATACTTCCCTTGGAAATTTGTTTTGAGAATAACATGAAATAATGCACTTGAAGTACTTACCATGGTACCTGGCTGCTGTGATCTAAATGTATGTTTTCCCCATAAATTCCTAATAGTAAGAAGTGCGGCCTTTGGAAGGTGATTAGGTCACGAGGACAAAGACCTCGAGAGTGGGATTAGTGCCCTTGGAAAGAAATCCCACGAAGCAGCCTAGGCTCTTCTGCCATGTGCGGACACAGCGGGAAGCCTACAACCCAGAAGTGAGACATCACTGGAACCAGCCTCTGCTGGCACCATGATCTCAGACTTCCAGCCTCCAGAACTGTCTGTTGTTTATAAAAGTCACCCAGAGTGTGTATTTTGTTATAGCAGCTAGAGGGTCTAAGATACTCACAGATAGCAAGTACTCACTAGACCAGCCTAGTTATCATCTAGAACCAACCCATGTATGAGAACTTGAATTTATATGTAAACATACCTATAGTTTTTTGGGGGGCTTTGGGGTTTTTTTTTTTCAAAAGAAAAGGAGAGACTGACAGACAGGGACAGACAGACAGGAAAAAGATGAGAAGCATCAATTTTTCACTGAAATAATTGTCCATTGATTGCTTTGTCATATGTGTCTTGACTAGAGGCCTCCAGCTGAGCCAGTGACCCCTTGCTCAAGCTAGTAGCCTTCAGCTCAAGCCAACGACCATAAGGTCATGTCTATGATCTCGTGCTCAAGCGCGTGACCTTGGAGTTTCGAACCTGGGTCCTCAGCGTCCCAGACTGACACTCTATCCACTGCGCCACCTCCTGGTCAGGCCATACCTATAATTTTTTTATACATCTCCAAATACTGCAAGCCTTTAATGGTAGGGATCATGTAGGTCTCTCTTGAATTTTCTGTACTGTAGAGCTGCTCATTATGACGTTGGTGCTGTAGGGAAACATGAGATCAGGTAAGGCAGTTTCCATGACTATGCCATTTAGTCAGGTTGAGGTGAGGGGGTGTCATTTTTTGTATAGATGGATGGTGGAGCTGTTTGTTAATTTCAGGGTTCTCAGCCTACAGAATTTGGGAAGCTAGTTAAGATTCTGTTCCTCAAGGTTTTCATAGCCTCTATTGTGGTGTTAAAAATAAAATCCCAAAGAACAAAGACTAATATAATATCATGTTTCCATCTTCTATAATTATCTTGTTATTGTTCCTGATGAATATATGCTTTCACTATTTACTTTGAAGATATAAAATATATTAAAAATAAGTTAAAGTCCCTTTTGACCCTTCTTGTCTTCTGCCTGCATTTTCTCCCAGAGGCTATCACTCTTGTGGGACTAGTACGCATTTCTCCAGTCAATTCAAAAATAATTTTACATGTATATTAAGTGGATGTCTGTGTTTTTTTATATTGGGCCCTGGTTCGTTAGCTTAGTGGTAGAGCATCAACCTGGCATGTGGAAGTCAGGGCACACAGGGGAAGTGATCATCTGCTTCTCTACTACTCCCTCTTCCCCTTCTCTCTCTCTCTCTCTCTCTCTCTCTCTCTCTCTCTCTCACACACAGCCTCCTGCAGCCATGGCGCTATTGGTTTGAGTGCGTCAGCCCCGGGCACTGAGGGTGGCTCCATGGCCTCTGCCTCAGGTGCTAAAAATAGCTCTGTTGCCAGCATGTCCCCAGATGGGCAGATCACAGGCCCCAGACGGGGTTTGCTGGGTGGATTCTGGTCGGGGCACATGCGGGAGTCTGTCTCTATCTCCTCTCCTCTCATTTGGAAAAGAAAAAGATAAGTAAAATAAAAATTACATATTGTAAGTGCAGTTGGTCACATATAGTTTTATGTAACTTGTTACTCCTGTTTTTAACAGTTACTTCTATTTTAACACTTAGAGTGGGGCAGAGTCTAGCCAGCCTGTGGTTTTGTGATGCCAGTAATAGGGATGTAGTGGGAGGTGAATATTACAGGGGTTCTATTCCTGAGAACATAGGTCTACAAGGCAGCAGCCAAGAAATTTTTTTTTTTTCTTTTTCTGAAGCTGGAAACGGGGAGAGACAGTCAGACAGACTCCCGCATGCGCCCGACCGAGATCCACCTGGCACGCCCACCAGGGGCAACGCTCTGCCCCTCCGGGGCGTCGCTCTGTCGCGACCAGAGCCACTCCAGCGCCTGGGACAGAGGCCAAGGAGCCATCCCCAGCGCCCGGGCCAACCCTGGCTCCAATGGAGCCTCGCTGTGGGAGAGGAAGAGAGAGTCAGAGAGGAAGGAGAGGGGGAGGGGTAGAGAAGCAAATGGGCACTTCTCCTGTTTGCCCTGGCCGGAATCGAACCCGGGACTTCTGCACACCAGGCCGACGCTCTACCACTGAGCCAACCGGCCAGGGCCTAAGAAATTTTTTTAGATTGCTACCAGAATCTTTTTATTTATTTATTTATTTTATTTTATTTTATTTATTTTTTGTATTTTTCTGAAGCTGGAAATGGGGAGAGACAGTCAGACAGACTCCAGCATGCGCCCGACCGGGATCCACCCAGCACGCCCACCAGGGGGCGATGCTCTGCCCCTCCGGGGCATCGCTCTGCCGCGACCAGAGCCACTCTAACGCGACCAGAGCCACTCTAGCGCCTGGGCAGAGGCCAAGGAGCCATCCCCAGCGCCCGGGCCATCTTTGCTCCAATGGAGCCTTGGCTGCGGGAGGGGAAGAGAGAGACAGAGAGGAAGGAGGGGCGGGGGGAGGAGAAGCAAATGGGCGCCTCTCCTATGTGCCCTGGCCGGGAATCGAACCCGGGTCCCCCGCACGCCAGGCCGATGCTCTACCGCTGAGCCAACTGGCCAGGGCCTAAGAAATTTTTTTTAGATTGCTACCAGAATCTTAATGTGGCAAACACCGCAGAGCATTTGACTTCATAGGTGTTTTATTTAAATAGTTTGCTTTATAATTGTTTTTTCCATGTTTCCTGTTAACATAGCTTAATCCTTTTTATTTTACTTAATAAACAAAATTAGGAATTATAAGCATACTGAATGCTGTTTATGGGATTTATTAAATTCAACAAACTTGAATTGAGGGAATTCTGTGTTCTATCTACCAGCTGTCCCCAAACTACGGCCCGCGGGCCGCAATGCGGCCCCCTGAGGCCATTTATCCAGCCCCCACTGCACTTCTGGAAGGGGCACCTCTTTCATTGGTGGTCAGTGAGAGGAGCACTGTTTTTGGCAGCCCTCCAATGGTCTGAGGGACAGTGAACTGGCCCCCTGTGTAAAAAGTTTGGAGACCCCTGATACAATTCCCAATCAATCTGTGGCCATCAGTCATTATTAGATATTTTGTAACTTGGCTCTTGACTGACACAGTGTCATTTTCATGCCTGAGAACTATTGTCCTCTTATTTCTCAGAGCAGTTCCTTCCTTCCCAGATGTCCTCTTGGTTGATCCACACAACCAGTTCCATTTTGATTATAAAGTACCTCCCATTTACACAGGCTGGCTCCTTCAGAATTCTCCCTTCCAAAGAGAGTCTTATCTAGAAAGTCTGTAAAAACTTCCTCCTGCAGAAATTGACCTTCTTCCTGAGATTTTAGGCCTTCTCAAAATCTTGGGGATATTAAGAAACCAATAGTAGAATTATATTGGACTCAACTTTAACAGGCAAATATGCTGCTCACAAAAAACAAGGGAACGTGCAGATACTCCAATACTTTCAGCCTTTTGTACAGTGCATTTTCACCAATGAAATAAAAGTTGGTTTTGCATCTCATTTGCATAATCAAACAACTTTCTTTGACTTGTTGTTTACTTTTCTGATGTTCTTGTTTAATAAAAAACAACCAAATGCTTCTTTTTTTATTACTTCATATTCATATTTAAATATCCCCTAATTTTTGTGAGCAGTATAGTTCACTTTTTATGGCCCTTAAATGGAATGTATTTCTGCTGCTAAAAATTATCTGCAAGAATACAACAGAATCAAGAAAGTATACACAAAGGACCTCTGAGTCTCTCTTTCAAGATTTGGTGTCATTTCTCTAGTGGATACCTGACTTTTAGAGGCCATATTCTCTCACTTCACAGAATTTAAGTTATTTATTTGATTTTTCATGGAAGTAACTTTCAAGAGAAAAAGTGATCTAGCCACACTGACCCTGGTTTGTCACAAAGGCACAGCTTGTTAGCTACCTGGCCTCTACAACCAGATCATCATGTTTTTCCGAAATCTGGCAAGATTCAAAAGTTCTCTGTGTCTCAAATCATATCCCTCCTGTTAAGAAGCATCCAGATTCCTCAGATGTCTGCTTCCAAATGAAAAGCCTTTAGAATTTTATATAGGGTGGGACAAAAGTAGGTTTACAGTTGTTTGTATGGGAAATAAATAATAATAAATAACACTACCAGAATAAACTCTATGTTTTGCATACTCATAACTGTAAACCTTCCTTTGCTCCACCTTGTGTGTGTGTGTGTATGTATATATATCTAGATTTTATTTATTGATTTTTGGAGAGAGGAGAGAAAGAGGGAGAGAGAGAGAAAGAGAGAGAAAGAGTGGAAGAATGAGAAAGAGGAAAGAGAAGTGGGAAGCATCTACTTGTAATAGTTGCTTCCTATATTGCCTTGACCGGGAAAGCCCAGGGATTTGAACTGGTTACCTCAGAGTTCCAGGTTGGTGCTTTATCCACTATGCCATCACAGGTCAGGCCCATCCTGTATATTCCTTACACTTACTGTCTAACAGTTATTTCCATTTATTCTGGCATTGGTTATGCTAAAGCCTCATTTGCATAAAGCATAGGTTAGGAAATTGGTTGACAACAGGTTTTTGCTCTTGTATTGGTTTGGATCAAAGGGGGAAATGTCTGGTTAAATAATGTATATTCATAAACCTTATATTGCCAAGTGACAACCAACTGAATGTTTTCTAGGTCAATTCTAATTTAAATATTAATCAAAAGTGTAGCATATGCTATTTAATTCTATGTCATTTTTGCTTATTTCAGTCCTTACCATGTAACTTTTATCCTGTGCTGAAATTGATCATACTTAGTATGCTTCAATCCTAAATTTTGTTGTGTAGGTAGCTGAGCTGGAGGGATTGGGGACTTCAGGGAGTCCTGTGTGATTCCATAGACAACCTTTAGATACTCAAAAATTGTTTAATGCATTGTTTGAGCTAGCTTTTAGGATTGGGTTTCCCATTAATTCTATGCCATTGAACCATAGAGAATTTTAAGCTAAACTTGACTAAGGTTTGACTGAGATTCAAACAGTAGGGGGAAGATTTGGCTCTTTAGATAAATCTGCCAGAAAGCAAATATGAAAAAGTCAACTCGATAGTATTTCCACAGGAACACCTACCTGAGAGGGCAGGCATATTCATCTGACTCAACATATTTTTGTATCTAATTATTTTAAGGCCCTGGCCAGGTGGCTTAGTGGATAAAGCATTGACCCTGCATGCCAGAGGTCACGGGTTTGACCCCTGGTCAGAGCATGTACAAGAAGTAATCAATGGCCTGATCTGTGGTGGCACAGTGGATAAAGCATCGACCTGGAATTCTAAGGTTGCAGGTTGGAAACCCTGGGCTTGCCTGGTCAGGGCACATATGGGAGTTGATGCTTCTTGCTCCTCTCTCCTTCTATCTCTCTTTCTCTCTCCTCTCTCTAAAGCGAATAAATTTTAAAAATTAATATTAAGAAGTAATCAGTGTGTGTACAACTAAATGGAAAAACTAAGTGAAAAGTGAAACAAGTTGATGCTTTTTTTCTCTCTCTCTTCCCTCTTCCTCTCTCTCTCTCTTTCCCTTACCCACCTCAAATTAATGAAAAAATTTATTTTAAGAAAAATGATTGTTTATTTTGCCCAATAAAGTAGATTTACTCTGAGAGGGTTAACTGAGAGCTGGTTTGTAAGGATTTTAGTAATTCTACATTCTTTTCAATTTTATTCAAGTTGTTGCTTATAGACTCTGATGAATGACTAAGTAAAAATTTAAAAAATATTACTACTTATGGTCAGATTGAATGAGACTCTTTGGGGTAGTGGCTTTTCTGTGGCTCTTTCAGGGGCTAATGAAGTCAAAACTATTTCTGTAATGTTGAGACAGGGCTTTATTTTGTAGCTATTTGCTAACCCAAAGAGAATAGCAACAAATCTTTTTCAAATAGTGAAATTCTATATGTACATGTAAACATAATCTTTGAAAAGTTTAGTTTAGTAAAGCAGAATTTATTTATATTTTCTCCCAGCTTTTTTGAAGTGTAACTGACAAATTGTATACATTTAAAGTGTACAATATGATAATTTGATATACATACATACACCTTGTGAAATATTTACCACAATCAATATAATTAGCACATCTATCACTTCATATAGGTACTTTTTGTATGTGTGTAAGAATGCCTAAGATCTATTCTGTTAGCAAATTTCTTTTTTTCTTTCTTTCTTTTTCCGTATTTTTCCGAAGCTGGAAACGGGGAGGCAGTCAGACAGACTCCCACATGCGCCCGACCGGGATCCACCCGGCACGCCCACCAGGGGGTGATGCTCTGCCCATCTGGGGTGTCGCTCTGCTGCAACCAGAGCCATTCTAGCACCTGAGGCAGAGGCCACAGAGCCATCCTCAGCTCCAGGGCCATTTTTGCTCCAGTGGAGCCTCAGCTGCGGGAGGGGAAGAGAGAGGCAGAGAGGAAGGAGAGGGGGAGGGGTGGAGAAGCAGATGGGCGCTTCTCCTGTGTGCCTTGGCCGGGAATCGAACCCGGGACTCCTGCACGCCAGGCCGACGCTCTACCACTGAGCCAACCGGCCAGGGCCCTGTTAGCAAATTTCAAATATCTAGTGCAGTATTAGTAACTACGGCCTGATTCTCAGAACTTACTCATGTTTTAACTGGAAATTTCTACCCTTTCACCAACACCTCCCCATTCCCCCACTCCACACCTCTGACAATCACCATTACACTCTCAAGCATTATTTTTAAATAACCAGAAAATAGTTTGTTAGAATTAATTAAATTTTTATAAACAGGATGGATTTTCATGAAAAAAAAGTTTAAATAGTTTTTTGATATGTTACATTAGGTTGTGCTAATATTAAAAAAAATTGAATGACACTTGCTAAAGATGTTAAGGCAGACTTTACTTATGACCATTACAATAGCTATAGGGACCACTGCAATGGGATTTTACAGCGGTCGAGAGAGCCTAGGCTCAACTCTGAACACAGCATGTGCAAGTGAGAATTTGAAGGCAAGGAGGAGGGGTCAGTGGATGGACAATTACTAAGAGGAAATATCAGGGGTAAGGGGAGGTCTGGGTAAGCTGGCCTAACCAGATTCTGGCTGAATACAGGTCAGGGGGATGGTGGAAGGTGAGGAACCTGATTAGATATTGATTGATTAGGATGGCGGCAGTTCTAGTTAAAATGACTTAACAGGGTTCTTGCTGAAACTAGATTTTATAAGGAAGCACCCAGACAGGACTAGGAGAAGGTTCAAGAGCCTGCCTAAAGTCTGGTCAAGAAAAAATGTTTGTCATCATTATAAGAACTGTGTTTTAGTATAATCATTTAACTTATCTTTACTTATTTTTATCTATTTTCTTATAATAAAATGTTATATTCTTGAGGAAGATGAAATTGATAGAAATTCTATAAGAATACTAAAACTTAATATACATCAGTTCAAGCAAGGGAAATGATTTCAATGGCAATGTTCCCTCAATATAAGCTTATTTACAACCCAGTTTAATGTTAAATCATTACAAATGGTGTTTCATTTCATTGAAAGAAATTATTTAAATATTTTACTTATATTAAGATTATTTTATTCCTGTTTTAAATTATATGCTTAATATAAACCCATTCTATAAATCAGAATAAAATGTAAAAATTAATGTTTTTCTTAGTCTGAGGGCTTTTTATAAATCTTTATGGGAAGGTGGGGGTATCTTTGGCAGAGGCTATTTTCATGCATCTCTTCTTTTGCAAATTATAGAACGTGATTTTTTTTTTCTCTAAAAATAGATTGTCACTTGCCTGGTGACTCAAGGATCTTTCAATGGCAGAAAGATGTTTGACTTCTGAAATTACTCAAAGGCACAGTGTATGGGTTCTAAACACCACATCTCTAGGAATCGATTTAAATATATTGTACCATTAAAATGTTTTTACTTATACATAAAGAAACATGGCTTTGTTTTTACTTATGGTTCAGTATTGTGGAAGAAACTAGCGACTCTGCATTGAATTGGTGCACACTGATAGCTATTTTTAGAAGTGGAATTTCAAAGTGTCAGTGCTATAGGGTAATGACTGTTCCGCACAGAGAAAGCCCAAGGGAGCCTATGCTCACTGTTCGATGTGTACTGCAACCTGATTCTATGCTCCTCATAGTTCGGCAGCTGCTCCTCTAGTCACATTTGCGTGCATACTAATTTAACAGGGACCTGTTACCATGGCAGCACAGAGCAGAAATGAAATCTATTGTTTAATGAGGTGAGAGTTTCCAAGTGATACAGGTGCAAGCTGGTGAGAGCGCTTGTGTCCTATATAGCTTGGAACGTAAGAGGCTAGGTCTGTATTAACAAGGTCCAAGGAGACTGTGGGATTTGTCTGAAGTTGCCCTTCTCTGCGATCTGGTTTGCCTTCTCACATTCACTAGACTACAGGGGTCCAACTCTAGTGTCTCTGACAACATGGCACCATACACTGATTTACATTCAGACAAATTCATGTAGAAGAATTTTCTAATGAGAGTTATTAGCTGATAAACAAGTCCATATGTTTTTGAGCTTCTCTGTACCTTGGGTGGGGCTGACAATGGTAGTGATTCTCACTGCTTTTGTTTTTCCTTTTTGGAATAAATTAATTGCTGAAAATACGACATTTTCTCCATATATTTTCTAAAAATAAATGAGTCGTCCTATGAGATAATTAGTTTTCAAAGGAAACTTTCAGAAGAAATTCTAATTATAGGAAAAATGTCCTCTTTCTGCCACATATGCTTCTTGTGTTTTTATCATATACCTATTACATGCAAGGTGTAAGGCAGACCCTCTATGGGATATGGTTCATGGTTACTGAAATTAACTCCATATAAAGAAGCCAACCAAGAGCGAATGACAAGCACAGGCTTTTCCATTGTTTGTTTCCTTTCTAATTTTTCGCCCGACTCCATTCACTCGATGCTACTTTAAAAAGACCCACACCTTCACATGCCACCATTATTCAGTTTGATTCTTCCCAACAGAAGACAGTATTTTAAAGTATTTGGTACCAAATAACAATGTGAATATCAACTTTCATTGGAGTTTTTTCAATAACAAACATTGATCAAGTGTCTACTGTGTGCCAGACATTGGATGAGTTTCTATGGTGAATTGTAAATTTCCATTCATTATGTATTTTTTTTCATAATTTAAACTTTCTCTGTAGAAATGCAATTATTCTTTTTTTTTTTTTTTTTTTGGCAGAGGTGCAGTTTGTAAATGACAAAAACAAATAGCTTGAGAAGAGATGGTGAGAATCTTAAGATACTGACTTACCAAACAGAAAACACATACACGCATACTCACTCTCATTCAGAACCTTAAAGAAGTGTAAAAAAATAAAAAGTAGAAAAATACATAGGGTTATGTAGTTTAACTAAAACAATTGAATGAGAAAAATGTTCGGATAAGGCGATTGATCATCTGTGTTAAGAAGATCTTCGTCATTTACCTCTGTCTTTAGCTTCCAACTGCATTCGGCCTTAGTTTCTCTCAGTTTTCATTTCTGGAACATGAAACAAGGGATGCCCTGCTCCCTTGCCTATTATTTCTTTCTTCCAACTTTGCATGAGGAAATGAGACTGAAACTTGTAGACACATCACCTTTTCTAGCTTTTTCTTGTACACAAAATATTTTTATTCACCTTTTGCTCTAACTACACACTTTCACATTTTTCTTAACCTCATTGTCAGAGTCCTGTACTGTGCTAATTCAAAGTGTGATTCAGCCCTGTCTGGTTGGCTCAGTGGTAGAGCATTAGCCCAGCGTGTGGATGTCCAGGTACAATTCCTGGTTGGAGCACACAAGAGAAATGACCACCTGCTTCTCTCCCCAACTTTCCTTTCTTCTCTCCCTCTTCCTCTGCAGCAGCCAGTGGCTTGGTTGGTCTGAGCATTGGCCTCAGGTACTAAAAATAGCTCAGTTGATTAGAGCATCGGCCCCAGACAGGGGTTGCCAGGTGGACCCTGGTTGGGGTGCATGCTGAAGTCTGTCTCACTAGCTCCCCTCCTCTCACTAAAATAAAAACAAAACAAAACAAAACAGAAAATAAAAAGCAAAAAATGTGATTCAAGGACCTGTGCCTGTTCATGCTAGTCCAGGTTTAGTACAAAATTTGCAAGTAAACATTAAACCAGGGGTCCCCAAACTTTTTACACAGGGGGCCAGTTCACTGTCCCTCAGACCATTGGAGGGCCAGACTATAAAAAAAACTATGAACAAATCCTTATGCACACTGCACATATCTTATTTTAAAGTAAGAAAACAAAATGGGAACAAATACAATATTTAAAATAAAGAACAAGTAAATTTATTTATTTATTTATTTTTAAATTTAATTTAATTTAATTTTTTTTTGTATTTTTCTGAAGCTGGAAACGGGGAGAGACAGTCAGACAGACTCCCGCATGTGCCCGGCCGGGATCCACCTGGCACGCCCACCAGGGGCGACGCTCTACCCCTCCGGGGCGTCGCTCTGCCGCAACCAGAGCCACTCCAGCGCCTGGGGCAGAGGCCAAGGAGCCATCCCCAGCGCCTGGGCCATCTTTGCTCCAATGGAGCCCTGGCTGCGGGAGGGGAAGAGAGAGACAGAGAGGAAGGAGGGGGGGTGGAGAAGCAAATGGGCGCTTCTCCTATGTGCCCTGGCCGGGAATCGAACCCTGGTCCCCCGCACACCAGACCGACACTCTACCGCTGAGCCAACCGGCCAGGGCCTAAGAACAAGTAAATTTAAATCAACAAGCTGACCAGTATTTCAATGGGAACTATGCTCCTGTCACTGACCACGAATGAAAGAGGTGCCCCTTCTGGAAGTGCAGTGGGGGCCGGATAAATGGCCTCAGGGGGCCACATGTGGCCCGCGGGCCGTAGTTTGGGGACCCCTGCATTAAACACTTGATAGCAATTTCGCAATTTTGTTTATAGAATCTAACAAAGTATTGTTATTTTCTATTTTCTCCTCTAGTAACACATTATCTTATTTAGTTATTTACTTACTTATTTAGTTCAAGAAAGCAACAGTCCACATAGATTGTGGGGCCAGGGGAGATAAAAAAAATACAAAATAACACGTGATCTTTCATGACCATTTGAGAATCACTGATCTAATGTATTTTTAGTTTCTGTGAACATATCTTTTGATTACCTACCTTTTGGCCTTTGCCTATATTTTTTAGCTAATACTCCCTGTCTCTTAAAACCCAACTGTAGCATTCTCTCCTCCATGAGCTTTTCTCTCACACTAAAGTTCTATTTCTGCCAAAACCTTTTAACCAGTATTTATTGAACATAATGTCATTTAATATTCTGTACAAATGCACTTACATTTTTGCAATGCCTCCTTGGAGGCCACACCTGGGAGAAACAATCAGGATGGATAAGAGCATGGACTTTGAAGTCACAGACATTAGGTTAGAATCCTGAGTTCTGTCATTTATGAGCTGAGCTACCTGGGCTCAGTCAACTAGCCTTTCTGTGCCTCAGTTTTCTCATTTGTCAAATGGGACTATTGGTAACACCTGGAAAGTAGCACCTTAACGTTTCTATCAGAATTAAATAATATATTACATGTTAAGCATTAAGTATATAATTCCTGGCATATACTAAACACTTACTAAACGACTTCTATTATGTTTTTCATTATTAATGTTAGCACTTTTAGAATTTTTTATTGCCTTTGTTCAGGTATTGCCTGAAATCATTTAATCACATTGTTTCTTAGGAAAAAGAACATTTGAAGAAACTACCACAATTGCTTTGATAGGCCCACTTTTTGAAGACATAGCTGGAATGGGTGATATTTATAAAAGGGTGGAAAGTCATTGGACATCTGTAGATTTTTCAGGGGCTTTGGAGAGTGAGTCAGAACGGCAGAGGCATTCATGTTGAGGCACTGTGAGAATAATATAAGTCACTTGTAAGATACTTTTCCTACAGGCTAAACTTACTAACACTAAGGAAAGTATAACTAAAAAAAAGAAACTTCAAAAGAAGGCACTATATCTAAAAATATCTCACCAACAAAAAAATTTGGCTGAAACACCTGTATTTTTCTGAGTATAATTTTAGTTAGGTAAACATTGAAAAGATGTATTTTTCCTAAAAGCGCAAAGAGTAATTTTATGGAAAATGGTTGGCAGTAACCGTCAGATTCAGCAAATCAATTTTGCAAGATTTTCCTTGTTTTAAGGAGTGAGCAGATGTAAATTTGAAAAAAACTGTAGTAATGATGTTCAACATTCACAATTGCTTCATTGATAAAATTTACCCTCAAATAATTTTCCCTGTAGGATAATTATGTAAGAACATAGACACATAGACATGAACTAAAGTACTAATCATGCTATAGTTAAATGAAGTGATTGTTTTAATGTGTTCACTAAACAAGAGTATTAGAACCTTATTATAGATTCATAGCTATCTAGAGTATGCTTTATTAGTCTTTAAAAAATAGGTAAACTCTCTTAAATTAAATACCAGGGAAAAAAAGAGTAGATTATGGTTTTGTGGACAAGTTATTTTTGGTATATTGAATGTGAATTCAAAAGGAAGACTATAGACAAAATACTGAGATGAGCTAGGGAACAAGATTTAAGAGCTGTTTAAGCCCTTAACAGACAAGGGCAATAATACAAAGGCATAATTCACTATAGTTGGAGGATGAGAAAAATAAAGTAAGTCCCAGATTTTAATTGAATTCTTTATCTGTAGGAGTACACACACACACACACACACACACACACACACACACACACACAATGCATGTAAACATTCCCACCAAGTACACGCTGAATAAAAGGAGTGGTAAATGTTTTCTGCAAGAGAAGTTAGGTTGAACACACACATTCGTTTTCAATAATAAGGTCTGTTAGACTTAAATGGCATAACAGTCTGTCGGGGAAGCGGTGAAATCATCACAGACTGTTGAGTGATTCAAAATTAGATCAGACGAAGCACTTTAAAAATACCCTGTAGGAAACAATGTAATGTTGGGAAGCCAATAAAAGTATGACCTAAATTGTTCTTTTCCACCTCTAATTTTTAATGCTTTTTATGTAGTTTAAAAATAGAAAGGTATATATTTACAGAAATACAGAAAGCTAGGGCATAAATTCTAAAGTGCCTATTATTTGACATTAATATATATGATTCACATGGCTGTGTGGTAGAAACAGCAGAAATAAAGCTATAGATGTATTAGTCCTTTTCCACTTCTGTGAAATCAACAATGAAGGAAGAATTTAGGATTTACAACAGTAATTAGAAAGTGATTGGTAGATTTCTTCTTAAGGGTTAAGTTCTAAACATGTATATCCAACATAACAGACCTTGATGTTATAGTCAAAATTAAATAGAACATATTTATTTTTCTCCACGTGTGATATCATTATAACTGGATATAAATGTATGGAAATGATGGAAGGTGGTAAAGAAATTCTTTGAGAATTATTAACTAATATATATTTTAAAAGGGAGATTGGATTAAAAGTAGCTACTGGAAGAGTTATTTTTCATGTTCTCCCTAACCCCTGATCTTAAATAATTTACAGTCAGATACAGTCTCTTTATATCATTTGATTTTTCCTTACATTCAAAGGCAGTCATGGTACTATATAAAATGAATGAAATGGAGTAGAAAGGGAGAAAAATTAATAAATTTTTCTAATAGTGTCTAACTTATGCTTTTTTTCTTTTGATTTATAGTGATTTGCTTGGGGCACTCTTGCTGACTTTTGGGAAACTCTCCTATCTTCATGTGAAACAAATATATTTGAAACAGCAGTCAGAACTTCCTGTTTCCTAAAGTCAGCCTTGTGACCCTTTGGATAAACCACTGAGTAGACTATGGCCCCAGTGGATCAGTTGCCTGGAACCAATACTGACAGAGGCTTCCCTTAACTACAGATTGTTTCTAGACCAGAAGTGCGCACTCTGATATGTCCAAATGCTCACTGACCACCCCTGTTCCATGTGACTGGTTTTACATAAACATCATAGAAAATTTGCTTGGGTTAACTTCTCTTAGGATATCTGCTTCTGAAAGTATGCCATGTGCTACAAAGTCCACATAAATGCAGAAAACAGAAAGGAAGTCCATTTTCCAAGGTTTTAAAGTTGCTGTGGCAGTGAGACAAAATTAAATGACTATTTTTCTTTGGGATTGGCGGTGGTGGGAGGTGCTGCCCATGGCCAGGTTTTGCCTTGGTGCCTAGCCCACTGATCGGTGGTAGAAGATATTTAATAAACTTTGGTTGGATGAATGACTGAATGATCATTTCAAAGTAGGCAAAGTTTTGGTAATGTTCTTGCTGCATTCATGTTTTAGCAACTGACCTCCTAAAGTGGCCAGTCCTACCGGATATGCAAACACACAGGAGGAGGAGAAAGAATGAGAATTGGTGCCAAAAGAATAAAAAGGCCCTGGCCGGTTGGCTCAGCGGTAGAGCGTCGGCCTAGCGTGCGGAGGACCCGGGTTCGATTCCCGGCCAGGGCACACAGGAGAAGCGCCCATTTGCTTCTCCACCCCTCCGCTGCGCTTTCCTCTCTGTCTCTCTCTTCCCCTCCTGCAGCCAAGGCTCCATTGGAGCAAAGATGGCCCGGGCGCTGGGCATGGCTCTGTGGCCTCTGCCTCAGGCGCTAGAGTGGCTCTGGTTGCAACATGGCGACGCCCAGGATGGGCAGAGCATCGCCCCCTGGTGGGCAGAGCGTCGCCCCTGGTGGGCGTGCCGGGTGGATCCCGGTCGGGCGCATGCGGGAGTCTGTCTGACTGTCTCTCCCTGTTTCCAGCTTCAGAAAAATGAAAAAAACAAACAAACAAACAAAAAAAAAAAAAAAAAAAAAAAGAATAAAAGGGACAGTCTGTGTCTAACCATCTTTGGAATCATGAGCATATGTACAGTCTTCAACTATCCTTGAGCGATCTCGCATGACATATTGGGGGCAAATCATGGAATTTTGGAGACAAACGCAACTGTGTCTAAATCTTAACTTTGATACTAATATTTTACCCAGAGCAGATTATTTAACTTTTCTGAGGCTCAGTTTTTCTTTTTTTAAATGGAGATCTTCTATGATGCCTGGGTCAGGGCTGGAGAGTGTACAAACATTTCCATTAATTTTTCTGCTAACTGTGCAGGTGGATAGTATCATTCCCACTATGCAGGTAATTAAATTGAGTCAGTGATATAGAGGAATCTGTACAAGGCCACAGAGCTACTAAGTGTGAGAGCAGAGATTTGACTTTAAATTTATATTATATCTGAGCCCAGGCTTTAATTTACCCTGACTAGTAAATATTATTTCCTTCCTTGCTCCAAAGACATGGAAATTCGACAACTCTCTCTTTTCTAACTAATATATCTGTTTACCCTCTTCTGTATGACAGTAGCCCTATTCCCCATAAGAAACCCCAATAGGTCCAACAGCTTTGTTCACTGCTCACTTAATTTAGAATCTAGTTCTGTACTCCATGCAGGTAATGCGTTTAGTCATCATTATTTTCAGTAGATTTGTTCTATGTTATTTCAGGTTTAGCCACAAGAATACAGAAGCCCAGAGAAGTTAGGGGATGTAGTAAACTTTTGGAGCCACTGAGATAACTCAGGCTTTCTGTAACCCCAACTCTAGGGAGAAAACAAGATCTACAGTATTCTGGATATGTAAAAGTGTAGCAGTTTCTGTCTTCTGCCATGAATAGAGTCAAGATTCTTCCTGCTGTGCATCCACATGTGATGTCAGTGGGAACTCTGAATAGTAAGGGTGGAGTTGCCTAACTTGGATGACCTGCCAACGGAGCTGTTAGCAGGAGCTGGAAATGCTTACAACCACGGCTGAGTCAGAAGGATATGAACCTTGGACTTATTCTGACAGTTGCCTTTAATTAAATGAGCTTGGTCCCATTAGATTCTGGCAAGTCAGCTATTTAGAAAGCACTAGTTCTCTGGAAATCCCCTAACTTCTCCACGTTTTGTTTTGTACTCAGCATCTTAGATTTTGTTCTTGTTTTCCATTTTCAGATTTATAATCGCTTAGACACAAATTGCTGTGGATTCCGACCTCGAAAGGAAGATGTCTGTGTACAGAATGGACTGAGGCCAACATGTGACGACCAAGATTCCATGGCTCTCTCACACATTATCCAGAGAAAACATGACCCAAGGCATTTGGTCTTTATAGACAACAAAGGTTTCTTTGATAGAAGTGAAGATAACTTAAACTTCAAATTGTTAAAAGGCATCAAAGAGTAAGTTTGATAATGTAGTAACATCAGATTTATATTATATGAGTAGTCACGTTTTGAGAAAACTCACATCCTATGTCTGATTGGCTATAATCTTTGAAATGAATTGTGGTTGTTGAATCTGGGACTGGAGGCCCAAACGAGGGAAACAAACCCAAGTGGAACAGAACAAGAGTGCAGCCAGGGTGTCACTGTCACCAACCATGAAGTCTACTAAGTCCCCGCTCCATTTCACATCCATCATGTTGCTTGACCCTTACTGAAATGAAGATTTATGTGGATTAGGTTGGAAGTATGAAAGAATTTCTAGAATAGGAACTGGCAGAACAGGGACAAGCAGGTGGCAGAGGCTCTGTTATTAGACCATGGACCAGGGAAGCCAACAGACATGCAGATATTGACATGGCAAGATGTCCAAAGTCATAATAAATTCAAGGGACTTTTATAAATGTGAAAAATTAGAGCCAATCTGCCAAGTAGAAAGAACACAGTCTCAAAGGACAGCAGCTATTTAATGAGGTGGGAGGGGTTTTGAGTGTTTGGAAATCCTAGCAGACATAGATTATGGAAAAAAGTATCATGAACCTACCTCTAATTGGAAATCAAGAAAAGTAGGATACTTAATTGTGGCAGACACCCTGATGTCGAGTCCAAGCTATTCAATCCACTATGGCAGGGGTCGGGAAACTTTTTGGCTGAGAGAGCCATGAACGCCACATATTTTAAAATGTAATTCCGTGCGAGCCATACAATGCCCCGTGTACGTTATGCATTATCCAATAAAAATTTGGTGTTGTCCCAGAGGACAGCTGTGATTGGCTCAAGCCACCTGCAACCATGAACATGAGCAGTAGGAAATGAATGGATTGTAATACATGAGAAATGTTTTATATTTTTAACGTTATTATTTTTTTTATTAAAGATTTGTCGGCCCTGGTCGGTTGGCTCAGTGGTAGAGCGTCGGCCTGGCACGCGGGGGACCCAGGTTCGATTCCCGGCCAGGGCACATAGGAGAGGCGCCCATTTGCTTCTCCACCCCCCCCTCCTTCCTCCCTGTTTCTCTCTTCCCCTCCCGCAGCCAAGGCTCCATTGGAGCAAAGATGGCCTGGGCACTGGGGATGGCTCCTTGGCCTCTGCCCCATGTGCTGGATTGGCTCTGGTCGCAGCAGAGCGACGCCCCGGAGGGGCAGAGCATCGCCCCCTGGTGGGCGTGCCGGGTGGATCCCGGTCGGGCGCATGCGGGAGTCTGTCTGACTGTCTCTCCCCGTTTCCAGCTTCAGGAAAAAAATAAAAATAAAATAAAAAAAAATAAAGATTTGTCTGTGAGCCAGATGCAGTCATCAAAAGAGCCACATCTGGTTCGTGAGCCATAGGTTCCCGACCCTTGCACTCTGGAGATTGAGGCTAGATTTTAATCTCCCCTTACAGACATTCTTCATTGTTTTCCCACCTTAGTCAGAAATTAGAGTGACTAAGAAACTGGGCTGTGGCTGAGACTTGAAAATAAAGAAGTGCATTAGTAAAAATAGTTAAACAGCTGTGTGAAGCTAAGTGACTGCTGGAAACCACATGAGTCAGTCTAAAACTGAGGGAAGAGCCCCAGTCTTCCGAATCCAAGTCCAATAATTTTTCTGCAATAACTTGTAATGTGTGTGCTGTAAATAATACTCTTGGAAATAATGCTCTGGAGCATATTTCAGTAGATCTTGCTAGCAGTGACAATTTGGTAATGTGAATTTTGTGAACTTTCAACACTAGAGACAGTGCTTTTGTTGTGCGAGTTTCATAAGCCCCAATTTCACGAGTTTTTGCCAAGTCTTGCCCTATTCCTCACATCTCTTTGTGGATTAAAAGTATATATATAATACTTGGCAGATTCTCTCTCCTAAGTGTCTAAACTAAGGAAATTTTATGTGCAGGAAAATTTATAAACCTAAAGTATTACTTACTGAGTTGATATTATGGATCTTCTTAAATCCCCAACCTTAAATTTGCTCTTAGAATTAAGAGTGCAAAGACAATACAGTCCACCCATTCATATATGTATAAATACTGTTTTATCTATGCTTTCAAAGGTGATTGAACTTTTTAGAATTGTTCAGTTGAATGTATTGGGATGATACTGGTTAACATAATTATATAGGTTTCAGGTGCCCAATTCTATAGCACGTCTCTGTACACCGTATTGTGTGTTCAGCCCGCAAAGTTGAGTCTTTATCCATCATTATCTATCCCCCCAATCCCTCCTCCACTTCAACACCAACCCGCAATCACCACACTGTTATCCGATTGAACTTTAAGTTCATTATGAAGAGCAATGAGTTTGAAGTTAAGTCTGTTTTGAATATGTAATTTACACATTGAAAAGCCAAAATGAAAACTTTGCTATCCCAGGTTTATGGATAGTGTTGTCCTATTAATTAACGTAATGCCAAGACAGGTATTTCTTCTTACTTTCTTTTATGAAAAGAATTCATCACTGAAAAGAATCATGACTTTAAACAACTTGATCTTATGCATTCTGTCACAGCTAAATTAGTTAAGGGCCATAAAATTTTTGCATGGGATATTAATACTTTATGGAGGAAAATATTTACTTAATTAATACCTGGCCACTAATTACACAGTACCTGTGTTCAGGGAGCTCAGAGCATCTTATCAGCATTATTTAAGTCCACACTTACTCAGACTCATTAAGCACATCCAGCTCTGCGGCCTTTGGTCTTTCTTCAGCATCAGAGAGGCGGAGCACCTGAGTCCCTTGCATTCATTCTCCTTGAATGCCATCCCCACCTTGTTCCATGAAATTTGGAAAACGTCATAGGCCTGGCCTGTGGATGTCCAGGATCAATTCCCAGTCAGGGCACACAGGAGAAGTGCCTATCTGCTTCTACACCCCTCCCCCTCTCACTTCTCTCTTTCTCTTTCCTTCCTGTAGCCATGGCTCCATTGCAGCGAGTTGGCCCCAGGTGCTAAGGATGGCTCCATGGCCTCTGCCTCAGGTGCTAAGAAGGGCTTAGTTGCTGAGCAGCAGATCAGTGCCCCAGATGGGCAAAGCATTGCCCCCTACTAGTCTTGCTGAGTGGATCCTGGTCAGGGCACATGTGAGAGTCTGACTCTCTGCCCTCCCTCCTCTCACTGAATAAAAAAAAAAAGAAAAGAAATTTGGAAAAGGTGCTTAGAAGTCCTGAAACTTCTGGCAAACTATACTACTAAAACAGGTATATGTTCTTGTTTCAGTTTTTCAAGAACTAAGTTTATGTGTAAATTACTATTAAACCCCAACATTTTTACTGTTCTTTCATCAGCATTTTGATAAAATCTGGGAAAGGACAAAGTTTTGATTCAGCAAAACATTACTTATGATTTTGAACCAGAAATTTTATGAAGTCCTTCAGACAATGTATGTGCTAGACCCCTGGCTTTGTACTTTCTGAATGAAGACCAGAAAGCACAATGAACTCTTAAGGTAATTCATGAAAGACCCTTCTAAACTGGCCTCAGGTTTTCCAGAGAGATGGTTCACTGTGGATGCCCTGGTTCTAAAACTTGAGTTTTACTACATTTATTTGAAAAAAATTTAGTATTCCAGTCTCATAAAATGCTCCAAGATCCTCAGAATTCCTGAAGTATAATCTGAATCAAAGGCAATTCTCTTTCTCTTCCTCCCTCCCTCCCTCCCTCCCTCCCTTTCTTCCTTCTTTCCTTCCTTCTTTCATTTTCTTTCTTTCTCTTCTCTCTCCTTTCCTCCCTCATTCCTTTGCTCCCTCCCTCCCCCCTCCCTTTTTTCCTTTTATTTTTTTATTTTTATTTTCTTTTTTTTTTTTTTTTTTTTTTAAATAAATTTTTATTAATGGTAATGGGATGACATTAATAAATCAGGGTACATATATTCAAAGAAAACATGTCTAGGTTATTTTGTCATTAAATTATGTTGCATACCCCTCGCCCAAAGTCAGATTGTCCTTCGCCACCCTCTATCTAGTTCTCTGTGCCCCTCCCCCTCCCCCTAACTCTCCCCCTGTCCTCCCTCCCCCCACCCCTGGTAACCACCACACTCTTGTCCATGTCTCTTAGTCTCATTTTTATGTTCCACCAATGTATGGAATCATGTAGTTCTTGTTTTTTTCTGATTTACTTATTTCACTCCTTATAATGTTATCAAGATCCCACCATTTTGCTGTAAATGATCTGATGTCATCGTTTCTTATGGCTGAGTAGTATTCCATAGTGTATATGTGCCACATCTTCTTTATCCAGTCTTCTATTGAAGGGCTTTTTGGTTGTTTCCATGTCTTGGCCACTGTGAACAGTGCTGCAATGAACATGGGGCTACATGTGTCTTCACGTATCAATGTTTCTGAGTTTTGGGGGTATATACCCAGTAGAGGGATTGCTGGGTCATAAGGTAGTTCTATTTGCAGTTTTTTGAGGAACCACCATACTTTCCTCCATAATGGTTGTACTACCTTACAGTCCCACCAACAGTGAATGAGGGTTCCTTTTTCTCCACAGCCTCTCCAACATTTGCTATTACCCGTCTTGTTGATCATAGCTAATCTAACAGGTGTGAGGTGGTATCTCATTGTAGTTTTGATTTGCATTTCCCTAATAACTAATGAAGCTGAGCATTTTTTCATATATCTGTTGGCCATTTGTATCTCTTCCTGGGAGAAGTGTCTATTCATGTCTTCTTCCCATTTTTTTATTGGATTGTTTGTTTGTTTGTTGTTGAGTTTTATGAGTTCTTTGTAAATTTTGGAAATTAGGCCCTTATCTGAGCTGTTGTTTGAAAATATCATTTCCCATTTAGTTGGCTGTCTGTTTATTTTTATATCAGTTTCTCTTGCTGAGCAAAAACTTTTTATTCTGATGTAGTCCCATTCATTTATCTTTGCCTTCACTTCTCTTGCCATTGGAGTCAAGTTCATAAAATGTTCTTTAAAACCCAGGTCCATGAGTTTAGTACCTATGTCTTCTTCTATGTACTTTATTGTTTCAGGTCTTATATTTAGGTCTTTGATCCATTTTGAATTAATTTTAGTACACGGGGACAGGCTGTAGTCGAGTTTCATTCTTTTGCATGTGGCTTTCCAGTTTTCCCAACACCATTTGTTGAAGAGGCTTTCTTTTCTCCATTGTGTGTTGTTGGCCCCTTTATCAAAGATTATTTGACCATATATATGTGGTTTTATTTCTGGGCTTTCTATTCTGTTCCATTGGTCTGAGTGTCTATTTTTCTGCCAATACCATGCTGTTTTGATTATTGTGGCCCTATAATATAGTTTAAAGTCAGGTATTGTAATGCCCCCAGCTTCATTCTTTTTCCTTAGGATTGTTTTGGCTATTCGGGGTTTTTTATAGTTCCATATAAATCTGATGATTTTTTGTTCCATTTCTTTAAAAAATCTCATAGGAATTTTGATGGGAATTGCATTAAATTTGTATATTGCTTTGGGTAATATGGCCATTTTGATTATATTTATTCTTCCTATCCAAGAACAAGGAATATTTTTCCATCTCATTGTATCTTTTTCGATTTCCCTTAACAATGCTTTGTAATTTTCATTATATAGGTCCTTTACATTCTTTGTTATGTTTATTCCTAGGTATTTTATTTTTTTTGTTGCAATCGTGAAGGGGATTATTTTTTTGAGTTCGTTTTCTAATATTTCATTGTTGGCATAGAGAAAGGCTATGGACTTCTGTATGTTAATTTTGTATCCTGCGACCTTACTGTATTGGTTTATTGTTTCTAATAATCTTTTTGTGGAGTCCTTCGGGTTTTCGATGTATAGGATCATATCATCAGCAAAAAGTGATACCTTTACTTCTTCTTTTCCAATATGGATGCCTTTTATTTCTTTGTCTTGTCTGATTGCTCTGGCCAGAATTTCTAGCACCACGTTAAATAAGAGTGGAGAGAGTGGACAACCCTGTCTTGTTCCTGATTTAAGGGGGAAAGCCTTCAGTTTAGTGCCATTTAATATGATGTTAGCTGATGGTTTATCATATATGGCCTTTATCATGTTGAGATATTTTCCTTCTATACCCATTTTGTTGAGAGTCTTAAACATAAAATTGTGTTGTATTTTATCAAAAGCCTTTTCTGCATCTATTGATAAGATCATGTGGTTTTTGTTCTTTGTTTTGTTGATATGGTGTATTACGTTAACTGTTTTGCGTATGTTGAACCATCCTTGAGATTCTGGGATGAATCCCACTTGATCATGATGTATTATTTTTTTAATATGTTGTTGTATTCGGTTTGCCAGTATTTTGTTTAGAATTTTAGCATCTGTATTCATTAGAGATATTGGTCTGTAGTTTTCTTTCTTTGTGCCATCCTTGCCAGGTTTTGGTATGAGGGTTATGTTGGCCTCATAAAATGTGTTTGGAAGTATTGCTTCTTCTTCAATTTTTTGGAAGACTTTGAGTAGAATAGGAACCAAGTCTTCTTTGAATGTTTGATAGAATTCACTAGTATAACCGTCTGGGCCTGGACTTTTATTTTTGGGGAGGTTTTTAATAGTTTTTTCTATTTCCTCCCTGCTGATTGGTCTGTTTAGGCTTTCTGCTTCTTCATGACTCAGTCTAGGAAGGTTGTATTGTTCTAGGAATTTATCCATTTCTTCTAGATTGTTGTATTTGGTGGCATATAATTTTTCATAGTATTCTACAATAATTCTTTGTATATCTATGATGTCTGTGGTGATCTCTCCTCTTTCATTTTGGATTTTATTTATTTGAGTCCTGTGCCTTTTTTCCTTGGTGAGTCTTGCCAAGGGTTTGTCAATTTTGTTGACCTTTTCAAAGAACCAGCTCCTTGTTTTATTGATTTTTTCTATAGTTTTTCTGTTCTCTATTTCATTTATTTCTGCTCTGATTTTTATTATCTCCTTTCTTCAGCTGGTTTTGGGTTGTCTTTGTTCTTCTTTTTCTAGTTCCTTAAGGTGTGAAGTTAAGTGGTTTACTTCGGCTCTCTCTTGTTTGTTCATATAGGCCTGAAGTGATATGAACTTTCCTCTTATTACTGCTTTTGCTGCATCCCAGAGATTCTGATATGTCGTATTTTCATTTTCATTTGTCTGTATGTATCTTTTGATCTCTGCGCTTATTTCTTCTTTGACCCATTCATTTTTTAGAAGTATGTTGTTTAGTTTCCACATTTTTGTGGGTTTTTCCCCCTCTTTTTTGCAGTTGAATTCTAGTTTCAAGGCTTTATGATCAGAAAATATGCTTGGTACAATTTCAATTTTTCTAAATTTGCTGATATTGTCTTTGTGGCCCAACATATGGTCAATTCTTGAGAATGTTCCATGTACACTAGAGAAAAATGTATACTCTGTCGCTTTGGGATGAAGTGTCCTGTAGATGTCTATCATATCCAGGTGTTCTAGTATTTCGTTCAAGGCCACTATATCTTTATTGATTCTCTGTTTGGATGACCGATCTAGAGCCGTCAGCGGAGTATTGAGGTCTCCAAGTATGATTGTATTTTTGTTAGTTTTTGTTTTAAGGTCAATAAGTAGCTGTCTTATATATTTTGGTGCTCCTTGGTTTGGTGCATATATATTAAGGATTGTTATGTCTTCTTGATTCAGTGTCCCCTTAATCATTATGAAGTGACCATTTTTGTCTCTGAGTACTTTTTCTGTCTTGTAGTCAGCATTATCAGATATGAGTATTGCTACACCTGCTTTTTTTTGGGTGTTGTTTGCTTGGAGTATGGTTTTCCAGCCTTTCACTTTGAATTTGTTTTTATCCTTGTTGCTTAGATGTGTTTCTTGTAGGCAGCATATAGTTGGATTTTCTTTTTTAATCCATTCTGCTACTCTGTGTCTTTTTATTGGTAAGTTTAATCCATTTACATTTAGTGTAATTATTGATACTTGTGGGTTCCCTACTGCCATTTTATAAATTGCTTTCTGTTAGTTTTGTATCTAGTTTGATTCTTCTCTTTTGTTTTTCTATCATTTGTTTCTGTTTGTTTGTGTTCCATACTTCTTTCCTTTGTTGCTACCTTTTTTAAGTCATGTGTTTTTGTGGTGGTTTTTTCAAGGGTGGTTACCATTAAGTAATGAAAAGGGTACCTACCATATTCATTGTAGTACCCTATCTTATAAGTATTTCTGCACTTCATCGTCCTTTGCTACTGTTAATCTCCATTCTCTCCCCCCCTTTTTTTTTCCTTTGTTGTCACAGTTTAAGTTTGGTTTTATTGTGTTCTTGGTGGAGCTGTTACTTGTGGTGTTGTTTTCTTTTGTTCTTTGAATCTGGTTGGAAAACCCCCTTTAGTATTTCCTGGAGTGGGGGCTTTCTCGTGATAAATTCTCTCATCTTTTCTGTATTTGTGAATGTTTTTATATCTCCTTCATACTTGAAGGATAGCTTTGATGGGTATAGTATTCTTGGCTGAAAGTTCCTCTCTTTCAGGGCCTTAAATATTGGGGTCCACTCTCTTCTAGCTTGTAGAGTTTCTGCTGAGAAATCTGATGATAATCTAATAGGCCTTCCTTTATATGTTGTACTCTTCTTTTCCCTGGCTGCCTTGAGAATTTTTTCTTTGTCACTGGTTTGTGTCATCTTTATTATGATGTGCCTTGGAGTGGGTTTGTTGGGGTTAAGAAAACTCGGTGTTCTGTTTGCTTCTTGAACTTGAGGCTTTAGTTCTTTCCACAGGCTTGGGAAGTTCTCGTCTATTATTTGTTTGAGTATATTCTCCATTCCATTTTCTTTCTCTTCTCCCTCTGATATACCTATTATTCTTATGTTATTCTTTCTGATGGAGTCAGATAATTCCTGTAGGGCTTTCTCGTTTTTTATTATTTTTGAGTCTCTTTCTTCTTCTCTCTGTTGTGCCTCAAGTTGTTTGTCTTCTATTTCACTAATCCTATCTTCAATCTGGGTTGTTCTGCTAGCTAAGCTTGTTACCTCGTTTTTCAGCTCGTGAATTGAGTTTTTCATTTCTGTTTGATTTGTTTTTATAGTTTCAATTTCCTTGGTAATATATTCTTTGTGTTCATTGAGTTGTTTTCTGATCTCCCTATATTGCCTTTCCGTGTTTTCTTGTATATCTCTGAGTATTTTTAAGATTTCTATTTTAAATTCTCTGTCATTTAGCTCCAAGGCTTCCAATATGTTAAGTCTTTTCTCCATAGATTTTTCCACATCTATTTGTGTTACCTCTCTTTCTTTTGTATCCATAATATTCGATTTCCTCTTTCTTATTGGCATCTGCGGGTGGTCTTGTTGATAGCACTAATTAGAATTAATAAAGAGTAAAAAGTAAAAAACAAAAACAAAAACACAAAAAAAAAAAAAAAAAAAAAAGCAAAGGGTAAAACACCCCACAAAAAAAAAAGCAGTAATAATTTATTATTTCCCCCCTTTTTTTTTTCTTTGTTCTCCTTCCCTCCTCTCCCCTCCTCAGGGAAATATCGTGCCTATAATGGAGGGCCTGGTTTGCGGTGAAGAGTTCAAGGGGGCAAAAAAAATAAAAATAAAAATAAATAAATTAAAAAAAAAAAAAAAAGGGAAGAAAATCTTAGACAAGCATAAGTTGATTTGCCTGCGGGTGACGGTCAACCAAGAGATATAATGAGAGGGACAAGAGGGAACCAGAAAAAAGGACCAAAAAAAGGAATAATCAAGAAGAAAAAATAAAAATAATAAGTAAAAATACGTTGTATTAAGTGGAGCAAAGACCAAATACAATGGAGACCCTGGGTTGGGAGGACCCAAAATGCCACAAAAACAAACCAACCAGAAAAAAACAAAAACAAAACCGAAAAAGAAAAACAAAGCCAAAAAAAACCTTGAGTCCCAAATTAACTAATTTGTTCGTGATTGAGGATTAAATGGGAGGAAAGTAAAACGAGAAAAGAAAAAACGAATAGAAAGGAAAAAATAAGAAAAAGTGAAAAACGAAGGAAGAAATAAAAAGGGAAGAGAAAAAAACAAAATAAGGCAAAAAAAACAAAAGAGGAGAGAGTGAGAATTAAGTGTCCTGGAGTATAACCCCAAAGGAGGGTCAGGATGAAGGAGAGAAATAAAATGTAACACTTATGGGTAGTGTAGTTCAAGAAAAGGGAAGCATAAGATGGGCAGAGAATAGAAGGGCTGAGGTGGAGGAAATAAAGGCAATAAGATAGAAGGAACAAACAACAACAACTACAAAAAAAAAAAAAAAAAAAAAAAAAAAAACCAACAAACAGTGGAACAAGCTGCAAAGTCTGTGGATTTTTCCTGATTTTGAGATGTCAACCTCTTCCTCCTTCTCCTCTCTCCCTCTTCCCGGTCGGCGACTCTGCACCCCAGGCCCTGCCCCTGCGCCACACCCAGGCAGGGACTTGCAGTTGATGGGGCTCTATGGCAATGTCACACAATTGGCTTTAGTCTTGTTGGTAGTCAAGGCCTGCCGGCGTCTGCAGGGTCCAACGACGAGAGAGTTCGCCTTCGTGGATTCTCTCTCCCAGTCCCCCCATCCCGAACCAGCAGCCTGGCGATCCAGCCCCAAGGCTGCCACTGCCTCTGCCTGGGGAGTAAGAGGCTCAAAGAGCTGGGAAATCCCCACTCTATCCCCACTCAGTGCAAGGCTCTGGGAAGGGCTCTGACAGTCAGGGCCTCCAGTACAATCAGGCGGGGGTGGGAGTCAATTGTTGTCAAGGTGATTGTTCAGCGCCTAGCATTCCGTTGGACCTCTCAACCCAGGCTTTCCACACCTTGCAGCCTGTCCTGGCCGGTAAAAAGAGGCACCAGTCTCTGCTTGCGACTAGTGTGGTATAGATCTTATTATCTGCCAAGTCCTTCTTGTCAGCGTTTATCCCTGAATATGGAGGCTCTATCAATCAGAAGTTGCCCCCGCCCCTTTAGCGAGAGGCACCAAAAAATATCACGCCTCCCGTCCCGGGTCTGTGAACTGAGAGAGATCCTATCAACCAGAACCAAGGGTGCGCAGATTTCACGGGTTAAGTTAATTTCAGTAATTGGGTCGCAGCTGTGCTCCCGAAGGTATTTCAGGCTGCCTGCGCGGGCCCCTCCCCCAACGCTTGATTGTTAGCTTGAATGGCTGGGTGAGGTGCCCCGCCCGCGGAGAGAATCTCCCAAGTAGGGAATACCGCCCTGGGGCCTCTCCCGCTCCCCGTGCGCGGGCCGCTGGGAACGTTAGCGGTGCTCGGTCTGCAATGCTCGGTCTGCAACCAGACCGGGAGCGCGCCAGCGGCTGTTTGCCGCTGGCTCTGCAACCGACCCACCGCTCGCGGCGGCGGCGGTTTCTGAGTGCGGGATGACTTACCACCGGTGCACTTTCTCGCGGCTTGAATGAACGCCCCTGAGGTAGCTTCCTCCACACCCTCGTCTCTCAGATTCGAGTGATAACAGTCCTTTTGCTTTCAGTTTGCTCCGAAGATAAATTTTCCTGTTTCTAGTTGATAAATTTGTTGTGGTTTTGGGGAGATCTGTCGGACGCGCTGCTCACGGCGCCATTTCCGTGACGTCACTCCTATTTTTATTTTCAAGTGAGAGGAGGAGAGATAGAGAGACAGACTCCTGCATGGGCCTGGACTGGGATCCACCTGACAACCCCTGTCTGGGCCCATGCTCACAACCGAGTTATTATTAGTGCTGGAGGCAGAGACTCCACAAGCCATCCTCAGTTTCCAGACTGATGTGCTCACACCAATTGAACCATGGCTTCAGAGGGCAATAGAGAGAGAGAGAGAGAGAGAGAGAGAGAGAGAGAGAAAGGGAGGGGGAGGGGTGGAGAAGCAGATAGTTGCTTCTCCTGTGTGCCCTCAGGAATTGAACCCAGATATCCACACACCTGGCTGATGCTCTAAAACAGTGGTCCCCAACCCCCGGGCCATGGACCGGTACCGGTCTGTGGGCCATTTGGTACCAGTCCGCAGAGAAAGAATAAATAACTTATATTATTTCTGTTTTATTTATATTTAAGTATGAATGATGTTTTATTTTTTTAAAAATGACCATATTCCCTCTGTTACATCTGTCTAAGACTCACTCTTAACGCTTATCTCGGTCACGTGATACATTTATCTGTCCCACCCTAACGGTCTGTCCATGAAAATATTTTCTGACATTAAATTGGTCCGTGGCCCAAAAAAGATTGGGGACCACTACTCTAAAAGGTAATTCTTTATTAAATTGGAATATTTGAATGATTTCTTTCTCTTTTTATTATATATATTTTGGATTATTTCACGTTAAATTCAGTCATACAACTTCTACTCAGGAAGAGAACATTACTGTAATTGTGAGCATTTAGTTTCTCAGATTTTCTTGCATAAAACCCCACATTGACACTTATGAGAATACTCTTCTACATGACGGATTAAAATGGTTTCCATGGGTGAGATGGAATTTAAGATTGAGAAAAGTATTTTTTGGCCAGGCTAACAGAGACCTTTTTAATTTTGTGCCTCTTCTTGCCCACATATAATGACCTTAGGTCAAATTTTAGTTATGTCCAGTTCTCAGTGGTATAGAAAATCCAGTCCTCTTGAAACACTTTTTCTAATATATTGTTATTAAGGGAAGTATCTGCTTGATGGTGACAGAAAGTTTTGATTTTCAAGGTACTGTTTGAGTGTACTTATATCAGATTAATGAAAGGCAGAGCAGTTGGGTAAGGCATAACACTTCCAGACTGTTACTAAGACTGAAATATCATGTCTCTTTATCTTCTCAGGTTTCCCGAATCTGCAGTTTCTGTTTTGAAGAGCCAGCACTTACGGCAGAAGCTCCTTCAATCTCTGTTTCTTGATAGAGTTTATTGGGAGAGTCAAGGAGGTAGACCAGGAATTGAAAAGCTTATCGATGTAATAGAACAAAGAGCCAAAATCCTTATCACCTACATCAATGCACATGGGGCCAAAGTACTACCTATGAACGAATAACAAAATGATCTTCTGGCTAGATTACTAGACATACTTATGCATTATTGTTTCTAAATCAAGTACACAAACCTCCACTCTTTTTAGGAGTGAGACAGAGTAGATGAATACATAAAATGAAAGAATTTAACCAAGTATATATGATGGGCCTGAGTACTGTAAGCAGACTTAATAAAGCTTGAAAAATGTATTGAAAAACTATTTGTTTATAAATTTTACTACCATTGTCATGTGAGTCTAACATCTAATTACAGAATGGTTGCAATTATTATTCCAGCTAGCTTTGTTAAGACATTTCTCATGTTTAATGAAACAGTGTAAACTGACTCCTTTAATAAATTATATTTTATGCCAGTTTCACTGGTCTGACCAAATATTAATGGGAATGAATCTTGAAATTTTTTGTTGTTGCTGATTGTTAAAACAGAGCAGTCCCCACCCTTACCCAGAGGCACTCTACATTGGAAAACTGAGGCCCATGATCAGCAAATGCATCAGTGCATACAATAATTCAAATAAAAATGGTGAGTTACTTGCAGAACTACCTGTTTATATTCTGTTGTATCTACAATTAATTAGTTAGTTCTGTGATTCTGAGCATTTGATAATCACATTTTCCATTCCTTTTAAGAAATTAATTTTGTTGTCAGTGTAGAATCTATCCAAATTTGACAATTTATATATTAGATAGTTTTTCTCTCTCATTTTTGGTCCAATTTATGTCTAGTGGCTTAGAAATTAAACAATTTTAAGTTTAGACTTACCTATTTGAAACTGTACTTATAGAGCATCCTTTAAAAAAATAGATGCCTTTTTAAAAAGTTTTTCTATTTTTACAAGGGTTGTACTATAATTTCTGTATATTTTATTAATAATAGTGGAGTTCTTTAAATTTGTTTTGTGTAATTTTTAATTATACCTAAATTGATTTAATTGATATTGCCCAGATATTGACAATAAGGTCAGATATTGACTCTGTTTAAATATTTTTTTTGGCTTATTCCAATATGAGAAATATGAACAAAATAAATTAAAACTTGACTCTGGTCATCTCCTCAAAGAAAGCACACAACTAGAACCAAAACAGCATATTTGGATATTATTATGCCTTAAACAATTGTCCCCAAACTCTCTCTACCAACATTTTAGTTAGAGGGCAGGATGTGGACATACAGTATTTATGTGTTGGGTCTTTATGTCCTTGGAAGACACCCATGTCAGCATGTATGACAGATGTTCATAGAGGTTTCAGATCTTGAACAAGTTACTACCTCTCATATTCATACACTGCTACCCCTTATTTAAAAGCTAATTTGCTGACATTTCCTTTCTCTAAAAGATTAAAAATACAATTTAAGGATGTTTTTAATTATAAAACAATTTAAGAACGCTTTTTAAAAACAATGGGAACATGTCTACAAATTCTAATCTATACAAAAGTATATAGAGGCAAAAAGTTAAAATAACATGTTAAGTACTGGAGAAGATAGACCAAGGTGAAAGGAATCGTTTTATCATTTAATCATGCTGTTTTTAGACTTGTATTCAACTACCACTATTTAGTACACTTATGTCCCGAGCACAGCTTTGGAGAGCTGGTCTTCAGACCATTCTCCCAGTGGATGTTCCCTCCATTGCTCTGAGTGCCTCCTGCTGGCCCTACACGTTCTTTGGAGCTCCTGAGTCTCCACTTTTACCTGTTGTATTTAGGCTTAAGTTTGCTTTTGTTTTTCTTCTGATTAATCATTATAGTAATAAAAAATTGGCCTAATAAAAGTTTGGGGATCCAAATACTTCTTTGAGCCATTGACTTGAAATTACTCTTTGGCAAGCTGCCTTACACCTTGTCTTCTCAAGGTGGCATATTTGCATTTTAATATGATTTTTATGAAATATACCGCCTTCATTTAAACGTGTGATATTGGTGGTGGGAATTCCAGGCTCTTAGAAGTGAGCTTTAATTTTGTGTTTCAGGTCTTCCTTTGTTAATTTGCCTTTGGTTATTCCGAAATGCTTAATATTAAACAAAAGGTCCAAGGACACATGTTAGTTTTAGTCACCTTTGTTTCTTAACAATGTATTTTGTTTTATATTCAGTGAATAATTCATGCTGTATTATTTTTGAATAATAGATAGCTGAAGGCTAGGCTTTTAATTCTAATAAGTAATGCTCTTCATTTCTCTTACTGAAATAATGATAATACTCTGTGCCTTTCAATCATACTCAGATTATTCTGTGGTTTGGTTCACATAAGCACATAATGTGGTTTATTTATAACTTGATAAATTTAAAATAGAACAATTTGCCTTGGCAGACATACAAAAGCTGTTCTCATGTGATTTATTTTCTTTAAGCTGATATCAAAATAAATGTTATCTTAAAATCTAATAAAAATATTAGAAATTAAAAATGCATGATTTTTCTTTTGTAGATGGGTTACTTTTTAGAAGTAAAGTATAGAAGAATATTTGTTATCTTTATCCATGATAAAAGAAACAACTGAATTGAATAGCCAAGAATTTTATTGATTGTGTTTGTATAAGCATATATTTAATATTATTATTGGTGATATACTTTCTCTTAGTGTAAATAAAGCATTGTTTTAGGTAATATGCAAAGTAGTTAACAGACATCATAAACTATAAGAGAATAATTTTTGGCTTTCTCTGCTTTGGGGGAGCCTTAAAATTATGTTTAAAGTTTTCTTTACTGCATACATATTTATTAAGTTTATTAGCATTTGTGGAACTTCTCAAAATATAAAATGTCTTTGACTTATGCTCAAAATATTTATAATCTCTGAACTTGTGTAATTGCCTGTTTTTTCTCCATTGTAGCTTTAAATGTACATTACATTATGTCTAGTGAATAAAATATACTAAATGTAGAGTCATCTAAACACCATCTTAGGAAATTCTAATGCGTATCTCAACACAGAACAAAGTAAGGCACATTTAGGGCACTAGTCTAAAAATATGTTTTAGAAATTGTGCATGGGTCAAATAAAGATTGTCAAGATCTTTGTCTAAAAACTAAATAGTATCATCAAGAATTAAGAGCTTTCAATCATAAAAGATCATTCAACTTGTCAGAACATTTTTCTGATACTTGGCAATAGCCAGAAAAGGTTTTTGAGGTTTTTTTGCTTGTTTGTTTCAGTGCAATGCTGAGTTTGATATTGTATTGAATGGACTACTTAACATTGTTGTAGAGCAGAGGTTAACTTGTAGATTTTTATAGAGGTGCAAACAATTTCTGTCTGGTGAAAAAGATAACCCTAATGGTTTTACAGTTTATTACGTGGTTGGACATTAACTAGTTTTATATCTAGTTAAGCAATCTTATCCTAACATTGAGTATATAAATTGGCTGGTGAAATACTTTTACTACTTCTTCACGTCTGATTTTACCACTTCCCTGGTTGTCTCATTAATTAATTACTTGAATAAAATCTTTAAAATATGTTCATTTTACAATAGTGTAAGAGTTATAGTTTGACTTTTTGAAAATTTTGCTGTAATACACTTTTGACTGCCAAGTCATATAATTTATTTGCTTAGGAGACATAATTTTAAATTTTTGAAAAATTTACTTTAACAAAGTTTCAAAACATAGTTTCATAATTTAAGATCGAAATGGTACCATGTGATCAGCATCTTGTCCAACTCCTACCTTTTAGATGGAGAAACTGAAGCTTAAAGAGGCAAAGTTACTTGCCTGAATTTAAGCAAATGATTGATTTAGAATCTCCAGTGTCGGAACCGATTTAGAAAGTTAAAAAACCAAACCCTTCTCAGAAATTTCATTATCTACAACAATAAAATAAAAAAAACCCTAGTTCAATCAACCCTCAGGGTCTCACATAGGCATATTTATGTGTGTTAATAATTTTAGGGCATATTTTTTTGTGTACTGGAAGGGAGTGAAAAAAACAAGGAAGCTTCTCATACTATGAAACTTTTGATAATCGCATTGCACAGTAGATTGAGACTCTCCTATGTGTAATGCTGTGGGATGGGCAGTGGGGATGTACAAATTAGCGAGTAACTTAATGTGTTAGTCATCAGTTGAGACATGTAATTAGACTTTAAGGTATAGCTTCAGTGGAAAATATTGAAGAAATTCTTTGAAGAATGTCTGAAATAAATGATTATTATTATTTTTTTGTTTGTTTTAAGTGAGCGGAAGACAGAGACAGAAAGGGAGAGAGATGAGAAGCATCAACTGGTAATTGTGGCACTTTTCACTGATTGCTTTCTCATACGTGCCTTGACCAGGGGGCTCCAGCTGAGCCAGTAATCCCTTGCTCAAGCCAGAGAACTTGGGTTTCAATCCAGCAACCTTTGGCCTCAAGCCAGCGACTATGGGGTCATGTCTATGATCCCATGCTCAAACTGACAACCCCACGCTTAAACTGGATGAGCCTGCTTTCAAGCTGGTTACTTTGGGATTTCTAATCTGGGCCCTCAGCATCCCAGGTCGATGTTCTATCCACTGTGCCTCTGCCTGGTCAGACTGAAATAAATTCTTACTTAGAGGACTTTTTACTGACAGTGAATTTTACTGTATCTCTTATCTTTTGTTGACTACTACTGCTTAAAGAGAGTTTGGAGTCTCTTTTTTTGTGTGGCTGCACAGATAGACCTATACATTTTAATATGTCCTGAGGGCATCACTGCATGATGGTACAATAGTAGATGCTCATAATGAATGTCCTGATTAGTCCATAATGTGCTATCTTATGTAACTTCTGAATGACTTTGAGAAGTTGATTAAAAGTATAGCCTGACTACAAAATTCTGCCCATCATCTCAGAGAGCTTGTGGACCCCTGCATAGCCATTCATGTAATTCTTTCCTAAGGACTGTGATATTCCAGGTTAAGACTCTTGACTTACAGGATATTTAAGAAGTTAGGAAATAATATCATACACTTTAGAAAGACTTCCTTTAATGCATTTAAAAATTTTGTTTTTATACTAAGGTGGAAACTTAGGTTCTATAAAAAATATTTAAGTAATTTAAAAAATATTTAAAGTTAATTTAAAATTATTTAATTTTATTTAAATAAAGTAATTAATGAGAAACCAAAGAAAATTGAGAGTATTTACTGCGATACCAATAAAAGTTGAGGAACCATTTACTTTGTAATACTTGAATATTTTAAGCCCAGCCATCAGTTCCAAATTCACTACCACTCACTTAATTAAATAGAGAATGAAATCCTTTGAGTTTATTTTCATTTCCATCCTGTAATTTATAAAAGATTATCAGTTACCCGGTTTTAAACTTTTTGGTGATACAAAAGATCTGAGATAGTCACTTATTATACAGTGTCTTAGAGTATGAGAAATGTTAATGTATACAATTAAATGAAATAATTTGATTTACTACCAATGCTTTTCTAGGCATGAACATAATACTCCTGTTTTTTATAAAACAATGATCTTTCCCCAATGGAATTATTTCCTTGACATTTATGGAAATAGCTGTAACCCTTTCTCACTGTTCTTTTGGCTAGTCAAAGGATTGAGTGTCTAGACTCATTTCACCTTTGATCCCTTTTCACATTGAGGTACAGCTGTTTTAAGTCAAAACATGGCATCTTCCCTAATTTTTAAGCTCTTTAGTCCCCTGGGATAGGGCTTTGCTGCTGGAAGAGTCTGCCTCTGACGGGTTGTTGGCAGCCTCTGTTTTGCAACCTAAAAACACACATGGTAAGTGAATGAAGTCACAGAAATCCTTTCTTATAACAGCATTGTGTATAGTCAAATTAGTTCATTTATTTTTTTTTTCAGCTTAGAAAGGTGTCTTTTTACCCTCACGATTGCATTTAATTTGTTGATAAAAATATGCCCAATTATGTGCACATTAAGAAATCTCCATGCATCGTCTTTCTAAAATAGTACTCTATTTCTTAGCAGCACTTGTCAAGATTTCTAAAGCTTTTGAGACGAAAAGCTAAACTATAAAGAAACTCTCCCTTGTCAGTGGCTGTAATCACAGGCTGCAGAATAGCTAGCTGTGCTGTGTTTCAAAAGACAAACTGGGCTCAGAGAGTGGGCCCAGTCACTAAATGAGACTGAAACAGCTGTGAATTTGCACAAAATGCCAACATTTTCTTTAGCTCCAGGACACCAGACATGGTTTGGCTCATAAAGTACCCTGTGTTATTGGCTCAATTTCTGTTTAGGAGAACAAGAGTTCTTGTTCTGTATTCTCATTTCAGGCCTCCGGGAGTATTAAAAATTGAGGTCAACATTTTTTTTCTTCATAGTACTTTAAAAAAATGAGCTATAATTAAGATATGCTTTCTAACTTTGTGAGAATGCAGTACAATTAAGTTTTCAAGATTCAGATCTTTCATAAGAGAATGATGAAATAATTTATAGCATCTCCTAAGAGAGAGTCAATCATCCTCTCTTTTTTTTTTTAAATCAGATAACGAGTAACAGTTAAAATAAGGACTATCTTAAGAGTTTTGGTGACTATTGTGTTAGTGCTATTTGCTGCTAACATTGTGTTATTTCCTTCATCCTATTCTTATTGTTATTTGCAAGTAGAGATAATATGTTGTGTTTAAATACAGTGACATGGCAGTACCCAGAGTAGCAAATTTCTAACTAAAAATACAAATTCCTAATTAAATCTTGACTTTAGGCCAGGCTACCTACCAGATTCTGGTAGTAAAACCCCTTCCAGTTGTGACAACCAAAAATGTCTTCAGAAATTACAAAATAACCCTTGGGAGGCAAAAATCATGCCCTAGTTGAGAACTACTATTTATTTATTTATTTATTTATTTAATAATTTTATTTTTTAATGGGGCGACATCAATAAATCAGGATACATATATTCAAAGATAACAAGTCCAGGTTATCTTGTCTTTCAATTATGTTGCATACCCATCACCCAAAGTCAGATTGTCCTCTGTCATCTTCTATCTAGTTTTCTTTATGCCCCTCCCCCTCCCCCTCCCCCTTTCCCTCTCCCTTTCCCCCCTCCCCCCCCCCCCCCCCCCCGTAACCACCACACTCTTATCAATGTCTCTTAGTTTCACTTTTATGTCCCACCTATGTATTCAATAATGCAGTTCCTGGTTTTTTCTGATTTACTTATTTCACTTCGTATAATGTTATCAAGATCCCACCATTTTGCTGTAAATGATCCGATGTCATCATTTCTTATGGCTGAGTAGTATTCCATAGTGTATATGTGCCACATCTTCTTTATCCAGTCATCTATTGATGGGCTTTTTGGTTGTTTCCATGTCCTGGCCACTGTGAACAATGCTGCAATGAACATGGGGCTGCATG
This sequence comes from Saccopteryx leptura, assembly GCF_036850995.1. NCBI lineage: Eukaryota > Metazoa > Chordata > Mammalia > Chiroptera > Emballonuridae > Saccopteryx > Saccopteryx leptura. Next base: position 228,867,728 of record NC_089503.1, read on the forward strand.
TGTCTTTATGTATCAATGTTTCTGAGTTTTTGGGGTATATACCCAGTAGAGGGATTGAGAACTACTCTTTTTTTGTCCATTGATAGAAAGTCTTTCATGAAAGGTAAACCAGTGGTAGTCAACATGGTCCCTACCGCCCACTAGTGGGTATTCCAGCTTTCATGGTGGGGGTAGCAGAGCAACCAAAGTATAAATAAAAAGATAGATTTAACTATAGTAAGTTGTTTTATAAAGATTTATTCTGCCAAACTTAGCGAAAATCTGACATAAAGTACTTGGTAAGTAATTATTATTATGTGGTTTAACTTGCTGTAACTTTATAAATTGTATAAAGTAAAGTTACTTCCCTGCTTTATAAATCACCATTACTGTGGAACTGGTGGGTGGTTAGAAAATTTTACTACTAACAGAGATACAAAAGTGGCCGGTAGGTATAAAAAGGTTGACTACCCCTGAGGTAAACCTTTAACACTTTTTTGGTCCTCTCACAGTCAATTTATGAAGACTTTCTCTGTCAAATTCCCTGTATTAGAATGCTTTGCCACATGGTATGGCATCAATCAGAGCCCAGAGGGGTCTGGTAGCTTGGGGAAAGGGATCATTGGAGGGCACTACATGTGAGTCAAGAGGAAGAGACATGCTGGGGCTCTAAGAAAAAAAATTAGGTGAAAAGTAAATCTAGGATTTATGATAAAGTAAGTATTATGACAAAAATTTTGTTATGGGGGAAGCTGGAGGTAAAAGTGCTTAGAAATCTGAAGCTTACCTTCCTCTGTCCCAGGGTCCAATATCTGTATCCTTTGAGAAGATGCCTAGAATATAAAGAAGCCATTATTTCATCAGGACCCCTTTGGCCCTGAGGGAACTTCCTCTGGCAGAGGGTCAAAAGAAGTGCAAGGTTTTTCTTTATGAGTAGGAGGGGAAGAAGAGTCGGAAAGCATTAGAGTGGAATTGTTCACCCATGATACAGTTAGCAGCCAATGAGAGTGCAGAATCAGAGTGGGAAATAGAACAGGACGGGCTATTGGTAAGGTAGGCTAAGTCATGCTGCAATAACAAAATGTCCTCAAATCTCAGTGGCTTAAAACAACAAAAATAGATTTCTCATAGCATCCGTCCATCCTAGCTGGGCAAGAGGGCTCTGCTTTCATAGACACCTGGAGACTCAAGCTGGTGAGGTAGCCTGGAGGTTTCCATTTCTGTGCCCCAGTGAAAGTTCTGAAAGTGCACTTCTAGTCATAACTCACTAGAGAAACACAGTATGTAAAGTAGGGAAACTTTTTTTTTTTCTGAAATAAAAACTATCTTTATTTTATTTAATTAATTGTATTTACATAGATTCTAGGGTCACCAAGTAGGGAAACTTGAACAACATGACAAATAACATTGTAACTACAGCACATGGTGAAAGCTACAGGTGGTGAATCTGATTATATCTTAGGCAAATACAGTGGCCCCTCATCTATCGCGGGCTTAGGTTCCAGAACTGCCAATGATAGGCGAAAATCATGAAGTAGCGACCTTATCTATTTTTTATTATTTATATATATTTTAAGGCTTTATTTTGACTTAATATTCTTTTAATGTGTTTTAATTAATATTTTTTATATTGTTTTCAAAATTTTAAGCTAGAAAATACTTATTTTATTGGGAAAATAATTAAAATAATAAATTTATAAACATGCCTATACACCACAAAATCCTATGATATAGCAAAAAATCTGCAATACAAAATTAGATATATACAAGTTAAAAATTTGTGATACAGTGAGACGGTGAAGTGAACCATGACATGGCAAGGGACGACTGTTGTATAACCTGACTCTATTGTTGTCTGGCCAGTAATCCTTTTATTCTTTCTGGAAAACACCCACCCCCATCTTATTTTTCTTTGATTTAGGCTTCCAGGACACAATTGATAGGTTCAACGGGTCAATCAGAAAACTTGCCTCAGAATTTTAGAACTGAAGAAGAGGAAAAGAAACCAAGATCCAGGACAGTCATAATGGGTAAAATTCTGGAGACCTTAGTTAGACTTTCTTCTATGTGAGCTGGAGAAAGTTAATTGCAGTGAATGAATGGAGAGATAGGCAAGAGGCAGAGGTCTCATGCCTTTGATTCCTTTGTGTTAGTTACTCTAGAGCAGGGGTCAGGAACCTATGGCTCACGAGCCAGATGTGGCTCTTTTGATGGCTGCATCTGGCTCGCAGACAAATCTTTAATAAAAAAATAATAATGTTAAAAATATAAAACATTCTCATGTATTACAATCCATTCATTTCCTACCACTCATGTTCATGGTTGCGTGTGGCTGGAGCCAATCACAGCTGTCCTCCGGGACAACACCAAATTTTTATTGGATAATGCGTAACGTACACGGGTCATTGTATGGCTCTCATGGAACTACATTTTAAAATATGTGGCATTCATGGCTCTCTCAGCCAAAAAGTTTCCCGACCCCTGCTCTAGAGATTTCTTCCAGTTCTTGGTGTCCTTTAAATGGCTCATTATCTTTTTTGATCTCATCTTTTTGCTTCAACTTAAACTAGGTGATTGTTTTTCTGATACTTGCAACAAATGGAACATCAAAAATTGAAAGTTGGTTTCTGAGTTAATTAGGTTATTTTCTCATTTATCATGTTTAGAAAGTATATTATGCCTGACCAGGTGGTGATGCAGTAGATAGAGCATTGGCCTGGGATGCAGAGGGCCCAGGTTCGAAACCCTAAGGTTGTCACTTGAGCCCAAAGGTCACTGGCTTGAAGCCCAAGGTCACTGGCTTGGTTAGAGGCCCCCCCATCCCAGCCAAGGCACATCTGAGGAAGCAATCAATCAACAACTAAGGTGCCGCAATGAAGAATTGATGCTTCTCATTTCTCTCCCTTCCTGTCTGTCTGTTTGTTCCTATCTTGTCCCCCTCTCTCTCTTGCTAAAAAATAAAAAAGGTATATCATGATTTATTTTTCTAACAGATGCCCATGCTCTTAAATTTCTTCTCCTTCACAAACCAACTTCTAAAACATTTATCATCATGCTACCATCATGCTTACATTGTTAATCTTCCTAATATTTACCTCCTGGCTTCCATTTTATCACAGGTGGTCAGTTCCATATTTAAATCTGTTTCCTGCCCTTCATCGATAAGAGTTTTCTCATTTCGGAGGGTTTTGTTTGTCTGTTTTATCTCATTCACCTCTTTGTCGAATGGCTTAATCATCAAATAATTTTTGCAGACTTCGTGTTTCTTAAAGTAGACTGGAGTGTGTATGGGGGAGAGAATGGGGGAGACCGAGAGAGTAATTTAGGAAGCTCTGGAAATTACTTAGGCATCAGATAATCACGGAATGAGGTAGGATGGGTATAGGTCTGAAGTATTTTTCATACATAATTGTGGATCATTACATATGTTAAGATTCAAAGGGAACTAACTAACCACTCTGAAAAAATATTGCTATGGGAATTCTAGAAACACTATGTAAAACAGGCTTCTCTGGGCTTCAAATATATTTTCCTTAGCTAAGATCATCACACTGGTAATCTTCTCTAGAGACCTATCTAAAGCAGAGGAAGTCACCTGAGTGACACACAAACACGCACGCATACACACACACACACGCACGCACACACACACACACACGCACACACGCACACACACGGAAGAAGAAATACAGATAAAGAGCTAGATTGCTTTCCCTTTTTATTAAAGAATTGATTTCTTTTTACAGTTGATTATAAATCAAGTTATTTGCTGTTTTTAGACTGAGGCTCTGAACTCAGGTTGGAGTGCTCAAAACCATGAAATTAAATCCATTTCTCAGGATTTTCTGGCCCAATTTGCTCTCAGCTGTTAATGATTAAAGAACCTATTTGATAATTTAATTGCTTTAGGGCTTTATTTATTCATTCATGTATCAAATCTTTGTAAAGTGCCAACTATGTGCCAGGCACTGCTTTAGGTCTTGGGATAGAGCAGAGAAAGAGAGAGAGAGAGAGAGAGAGAGAGAGAGAGAGAGAGAGAGAGAGAGAGAGAAAAGGGTACATTCATCTTTAGCAGCTTCCTTTATTCAAATCTTTGATCATTAAACTGTAAAAGTTAACATCTGTGTATATGTGATATAAGCGATATCAGCGGCATTAGCAAAATTTTTTTTTACTAAAGATAAACTAATTTTATATAGAGTTTCCTTCATCTTCCCTTCTGTTAAAAAGAAAAAAGAAACATTACTTTTCAGACATCTTTGTATGCATAATCAGAATCTCTTGAGTAATAGCTCATATATTCTTCTTAATAGCTCTAGCCAATGCATTTTATTATCAGGAATTGTGTGTTTTACACAGTTTGCATTCTGGTCTTCTTCCATTTTATCTTTGCTAGAAAAAACTGCCTGTATAAATCATAACAAAGAGCACAGGAAGAAATAGTTTGGATTCTTGCCAATCTTAGTACTGTGCTTTCAAATCAAGGAAATGTCCTAAAATCAATATTTAAATAGCATATTTGGCAAAATGTCCTTCCCTGAAAGAAATCAATGATACTTTTTGAAGAGGAGTGATGGGAACCAGACAGCAAAGTTCAAGAAGCCATCTTCTCGAAGACTGCTTCCTTTTGTTGCAACACAATCCCTTTCAAGGGCGGGCCTTCGACATCCCGGGTCCCTTTCTAAATTATTAGTCATCTTCTTTTTTCCTCTTTACATTTTGTTTTTAAGTATATGGAAGAAGCACTACCTCTATTTTATTTTTCCTAGAACCCCCTTCAGTGCAATTTCTGATAACTGGAATAACTTTTCTGCAATCTACATCCATTTCATCTCTGTAAAATCTCCAGTAGTTCTTCCCACTTTTTACTGTTGTTTATTTCTCCCCTCTTTCTCTGGGACACAGAAGTAGGGGCTTTGATATTCTGTTATATTCTCATGCTTCCCCCACTTCCCCTCAGGCTCTATCCACTTTTTCTTTCCATATTGTTGCTCTCAAGAAATTCATAGGTTTGTTTCTACTGCCTTGGTTAATGACAACTAAATTGCCTGGTGTTTCTGAACACCTTTGCCAACCTTTTGGTTGTCTCACCTTTCGATGCTTTGCAAGTTTCTTATGTAAGAATTGGACACTATTTAAATCAACTGAAAAAGCATGAGATAGAGACAGAGGCAAGTAATAACTAGAATGACACAGTTGGAGATCTGCTCATTATTTAGGGTCATTTGGTATAAATTTTTTATTTACACTTTAAAAATTATTATATATGGCCCTGGTGGGTTCACTCAGTGGTAGAGCATCAGCCCCATGTATGGATGTCCCAGGTTTGATTCCTGGTCAGGGCACACAGGAGAAGCAACCCTCTGCTTCTACACCCTTCCCCCTCTCCTTCCTCCTCTCTCTCTCTCTCTCTCTCTCTCTTTTTCTTCTCCTCCCACAGCTGTGGCTCTATTGGTTCAAGCACAGCCTGGGCACTGAGGATGGCTCCTTAGAGCCTCTGCCTCAAGCTCTAAAAATAGTTAGGTTGCGAGCATGGCCCCAGATGGGCAGAGAGAGCATGGCCTCAGACGGGGTTACTGGATTGGTCCTGATCGGGGCTCATTAGGGAGTCTGTCTATCTCCCCTCCTCTCACTTGGAAAAGAAGAAAAAAAAATGATTATCTATAAATACTAGAGAGTTGTCATAGAAAGCAATATGGCAAATGTCTTAATCTTATAATAATACCATATCAGGTTCTTATTGTGGTGCAATGTACTTAAAAAATATGATCTACGTCAGTCCTGATGACTGTGTGACAAATGAGAAAATGGAAGAATGGAGAAGTTAATAATTTGTCCAAGAACACCCAACCAGGAAATGACCATACTGATATTTGTGTCCAAATCTACTTGATTTCACAACTTTTACTTGTTACAGTTAGGCCACAAAGCCTTCCCAACTTCATTCAGTGCTCTCTCCACTCTGTCACAGTGACTTACTTCTCTGAGATAATTTGTATTTCTTATACACACTGAGATAAATTGCAGAAACCATGGCTAGGTGTTTAAGCAGATAAATTGTCTAACAGACATTTGATAGAGATAAGCATAAGCCACTCAAATTTACAATCTCTCTCTCATGTCTGGTTCTACTCATGCTATGTGAGATGGTAATCTGTAATGTTCTCCAGTATCAGTTTCTAACATTCATGTTGGGCTTCATGATTCATAGGAGACAAAGAGAATTTCAGCTCTCAGTTGCCGTCTCAACTCATTTGTCTTGGTGCTGAGTTACCCAGAATAGGGCACATGTAAAATAAATACCTCTTTCTGTTCCAAGCCTCGATGAACATTTTTCTTGATGCATTTGGATTCCCTGGGTAATAAAATCACAATGTAAAGCCATTCTTTACATTCAATGTTGTGAGTTTGAACAAAGGGCTGTGAGACTGCTATGGTGTGAAAGCTGGTAAGTTCACAGAACAAAAGAGGGCAAAGCCCCTTTAAAATCACAGCATTCCACTTCATTTTACTTTGTGTTGTTATGTCGAAAATTGAATTTGCTAGTTTGCAAATAGATATAATAGCCACTAAAGCTTTGGTCAACAGATTAGTTAGTATGTTTTAAAGCAAAAGATTGAAAACACAAAGAACAGAATTACACTCAGAAAACCAGCTCTATGCTGGGAAACATTTACTTTCACTTAGTATCATATAAGACAGCTTATTTCCAAAACCAAACGGTGAGACTTCATAAAATTTTATACCATTGATTTGATGAAAATTCTTTTTTTTTTTGCATTCTTGTTGCCAGTTATGAGTAAAAACAACCTTAAATTTTTACTGAGTCCCCTATATATGCTCAATAACTCAGTTTCTATTTGGTTGGCTTATATAAAGTTTCAAAACTTTATAATGAGGATTGTGGGAGATTGAGAGGTAGAAACATACACATATTTTTTTATAGATAGGTCTACGTAGCTTTTTTTTTTGTATGTTTTTTTTTTTAAAGAACACTCGGATTCTCCCTGCAGCTATCTCGTCATGAATATTATGCAGCATCAATGTTTATTGCCAATGGGATATGTGAGAACATGACACAGAAAGTAATATGAAATTCATGACTTTGTTTCAGATTTTTAAGGAAAATGAGGTGCTTTTTTTAGAATACAATGTTCTTTCTTATAAAGCCAAGATATTCGATCAAATTCATTCCATTGCCATAATGTGGAAATCAGAAAAAGAAGTCATTCCCAAAGAACTGGTTTGTACAAAAACCATTTTATGGGAGACTATGGATGGAAAACAGAGCACCATACATTCTATATATGAAGGCATGTATTTGTATAACAACTGAGTTACTTTTATTAATATATTTACCTGCCATTCCAAAAAGGACTTGAAGCACCTAGTTTTCAGGTAGGAGTAACAAAATACTTAAAGCTATAAAATATAAATAAATGAGGAACACTTAAAACCTGAATTTTGGAAAATAAAATATAAGGAGTAAATTGATTATTGTGAAGAAGTTTGGTATTATGTATAGAACTTCTTGAATCAGAAAAAAAAATAAGCAAGTTATTCAGGACCAGAACAATCAAAGTGTGAGTGGATTGGATGACTATGTGAGAGAGATGTTCCCAGTGTCACAGCTACATAAAAATTTCACTGTTTCCAATATTACTTTTCAAGATTAGAACCAAATTATAATGGATAAAATACATTTATATTAAATAGTATATATATAAATATAAATTTAATATATTAAATATGTTGCTATATATGTATATACTATGTATACATATATGATATACATATGTATACATTTAATACATATATACCCATAAAATACACTATTTATATATTATATATGCACACATGTATATTTATAAATATGCATATAACATATATACACATTCATTTATAATATGTATGCATATTGTGTGCATATCTATATCATATAACTTATTTTTATAAAAAATCCTTTCATAAAATCTGGACTTTAAGAAGCCCAAGTGTCAGTGAAAAGTAAGCGTGAAATATCTGCTCTCTGACTCAACGTTTGACAGGGAAACTCATATTTGTCTAACTGTCTGAGAAGAAGGCTATTCTAAGCAATAAAAAGCCTGACCCTGTGTCCTCTTTTGGTTTGAAGTCTAACTTTGCAGTACCTGAGAAGACCAAAATTATTAATAGAAAAGTCTTTGTGATATCCTTGGGTGCATAGAATAATTAATGCAAAACTTCCCTGGAAGGGCCTCACCAGGTGGTGGCGCAGTGGATAGAGCGTCGGACTGGGATGCGGAAGGAACCAGGTTCGAGACCCCAGGATAGCCAGCTTGAGCATGGGCTCATCTGTCTTGAGCAAAAAAAAAGCTCACCAGCTTGGACCCAAGGTCACTGGCTTGAGCGGGGGGTTACTCAGTCTGCTGAAGGCCCGTGGTCATGGCACATATGAGAAAGCAATCAATGAACAACTACGGTGTCGCAACGAAAAACTGATGATTGATGCTTCCCATCTCTCTCTGTTCCTGTCTGTCTGTCTGTCCCTATCTATCCCTCTATCTGATTCTCTCTCTGTGTCCCTGTAAAAAAACAACAAAAAAACAAAAAAAACAAAAAAAAAAACTTCCCTGGAAGGAAAGGTTAACCTGTCAGTAGACCCCAGCATAAAACAAGTCCCTTTGAAAGAAGTGCAAAATTAAAAATTAACATATAAACAACTTCTTTACCATGAAACCTGGTTTACAACAGTGAATAGAATCATTTGAAACAGTAACTTGAGCAGACTATAAATTGGTAATGGGCAATTGAATGTTTTACTTGTTTAGTAATTTGTCAAGAGACTGCAAAGTGTAGTAGATCAGAATCTAGTACTGGGGCTACATAGAGCTTCTCACTGAATCCCAGCTAGTCCATTCTCCTTGCTATGTGTCTTTGGGCAAGTTGCCAAACTACTGAACCCTGGGGTCTTCATCTGTAAAATGAGAATGAAAATGGTAATACCCGCCTGATTAAAGTATTGAGAGAATTAAATGAGATAATGCATTTGATATGCTTACTAATACAGTGCCTGAGTGCTATAATTTGCTTTAGAATAAATTTTGTGTTTTAAAATTCTAAATCATTTAATAGGAGAAATGGATGTTATTTTGCAAAAAGTAAAGACTTTGGAAGCAAAAGGAAAGTACTTACATAGTCAAATATCTGAAGTAATGTCATGCAGAAGGGGGACAATATTCATGGCCTTGAAAGCAAATACAGACCGTGTGGTTGGAAGTTATAGGGAGCATAGTTTCAGTTCAATTTAAGAAACTTCTCACAATCAGAGCTATTCATAAATTCTCTCCTGATGAAGTTAGAGTAGAAACAGTTGAATCCTTTGTTGGGTAGAGTGGATTTGACTCTAGATTTTTATTTTATTTATTTAAAATGTTTTTTAAATTGATTTTTTAGAGAGAAAGAGAGAGAGAAAGAGCAACTCATAGTGGTTGCTTCCCGCATGTACCTTGACCGGGCAAGCCCAGGGTTTTGAACCAGCGACCTCAGTGTTCCAGGTTGATGTTTTACCCACTGTGCCACCACAGGTCAGGTAGACTTGAAATTTTTAGATCAGCAGTTCCCAAACTTTGCGGATGCATGCGTTCCTGACACTTATTTGGAAGAAAAAGATTGAGATGAGAGAAATCAGGTGGTGGGGAACGAAATGAAAAGAGAGAGAATAGAGAGTGATCAAGGCCATAGTAGGATACTATTTCTCAGCTTTTCATGAGTAAGCAGTGTGTTATTTTTACATATTAATCATTTATTATATTAATTAAAAGTATTTACTGACTAATTGATAAGTAACAGTTTACTAATTACTGCCTTCCTGAAGCTCCTATTCTATAGGGAAAGGCAGATGATAACAAAAACAAATAATGACATTGAATGTTGAAAGTTTTTAAGTGGAACAGGGACAAAATTGGAGCTAGTTAAAGGAGGCCAGGAGTGTCAAGGTGCGGGTTGGAATTTTAAATTGAGTGATTTGGGAAAACCTCCATGAGAAGGTGACAATTAGGAAATACTTGAACACAGCAAGGGACTGAGCTACACATGCATTTGGGAGAGGAACTTTCCAAACGGAGCCCATCTGTCCCAAAGGTCCTGAGGTGGCAGCAGCCCTGTGTTCTAGGAAGAACATGAAGGCCAGCGAGACTGGAGCAAAGGGAGCGTGGGATTACTCGCAGAGGATAGGGTCAGAAAAGTAACAAAGGGCTGGGAGGTCTAGGGACTTGTGTGCCATTGTAAGTATTTTGGCTTTTATCAGATTGAAAGATTTCAGGGATGACATCACCTAACTTCCTTTTTAACAGGCTCACTCTGATTGATGTGTGGAGAATGCCCTATATGGGAGAAAAAGCAGAAGCAAGGAGACCAATTCGAGGCTGTTGCAGTGGTCCAGGTGAGCCACGATGGTGGTTTGGACCATAGTGTCATAAAGGGAGGTATGCCAGGTCAATGCTCTATCCACTGCGCCCCTGCATGGTCAGACCTAAGTGGCTTTCTAATATAAGTAACTTGGGATTAATTCATATGGACTGAAGTATTAGTTGAATTTGTGTCCAAACATTTTGACTTATGAAATGCCTCCTCATTGAAGATTGAGTTATCTTTAATATTTTAGGAATATCCCCAATTATTTTTCAGCCAATTTGGAGAAAATGAGCTTCCCCTTTCGTCTGGGCAAGTATGAAGAAGTGAAGCAATAACAGCTCCTGTCTCTGACCCTGGGCCTGTGTACTCCTAACACCCTCCAATTACCGGGCCTCTGGAGGAGAGAGGTAAAGGGACTGTGCTCACTGTGAAAACTAGAACTTCCTGCCGGGGGCACCACCTCCTGGAACTCTTGAATCTGGGTCAGGAGATTTGCTTCCTGGAATTTACTAGCAGGAAATAAAAACTGTGTTTCTCTCCTGGCTAGTAAGCTTGTTCGTGTGATCCCCATCTCCAAGCACAGAAACTGGGTCTGAAACCTGGAAATTAACCTGCACACTTATTACCCAGCTGACATACGCAATATCAGATAAGCACTAAAAAGCACGAGTAAGTGCCGGAATCATGTAAACCACATGTAATAGCTGATCAAGGAGCATTTATTTGGTATTTTTACAGACCATTAAATTTCTAAAAAGCTTCTGCAGAATTACTTTTAATTAGAGTAAATAATTACTTGATAGATTTTAGTTTAGCTCCTTGATAACCTTGATATTGTGTTCATTTTTTATTTCTGAGGATTAGTCTATTCCTTAAATCCAAGTACAAGGAAGCAATATCTAAATAAACTAGAAAAAGAGCAGCGTTTGTGTGGTGTGTCCTTCAGATGAGTTCTGTCCAGATGAGACAGATTTCCCTTGTTCTTTGCAGCGATATCTTTCCTGACAGCCAAGGTATCCTGTTTTGTTTCAGAAAGTTGACGTCGGATAAATTTCTGTTGTTTCTTGGTTCTCAGGGTGACTATTCTGTTTGCAGAATGGAGTTTGGATTTAATCATACTTTAATAAATTATTTTATCTGCATGAATAGCAAGGAAAATTCTGCAACATTTCACAAAGCTGGAATTAAGTGTACCGACTTTCACCGGATTACAAAGAGGTTGGCTCAAATTTTATAATTCCAGGTGAGGCACTCATAGTAAAAACGAATCATAACAAATGCCGCTGGCCGTGGGGTTTCCCTCCCTCCTGAACGCACCTGAGTGCAGTGTAAGTCACTGACAGAATAATTGGTTCCTGCTTTTCTCGTTCATCCCTCATTTCCTGTCATTTTCTTCATCTGTCATTTACTGGATATTTTCAGATAGCTCCGACCTTGAAATATTTTTTTACTCTCTCTGGATAACTGGACAAGCACCTGGTTCTGCAGTTGCTAATGCCAAAGTTCTTTGCCAAGAACAGAGCGCCGGTTTCTCAACTTCTTGCAAATAAGTAACGCTTTTCTTCTTTCTTTTTTTTCCTTTTTGTATTTTTCTGAAGCTAGAAACGGGGAGAGACAGTCAGACAGACTCCTGCATGCGCCCAACCAGGATCCACCCTGCACGCCCACCAGGGGGTGACGCTCTGCCCACCAGGGGGCAATGCTCTGCCCCTCCGGGCGTCGCTCTGCCTCGACCAGAGCCACTCTAGCGCCTGGGGCAGAGGCCAAGGAGCCATCCCCAGCGCCCGGGACATCTTTGCTCCAATGGAGCCTCGGCTGTGGGAGGGGAAGAAAGAGACAGAGAGGAAGGAGAGGGGGAGGGGTGGAGAAGCAGATGGGCGCTTCTCCTGTGTGCCCTGGCCGGGAATCGAACCCAGGACTTCTGCACGCCAGGCCGATGCTCTACCACTGAGCCAACCGGCCAGGGCCCAGTAACGCTTTTCAAAAAAGAATTTTAGGGGATTGAGAGTATTTTGCACTTAAAAGTAATATAAAACATGGTCCCTATTTTGAGAAGTGAAAAGTATTCATAAATATACACTTGCTTCTTGGAAGGGCATAAAAGTCTCATCTCACCTTCCCTCCTAGAGATGTCTGCATAAGATCTTCAGTCTAATGCTCGTCTGCATTGGATCTTGTAAAACATTCAGAATGATGGCCAAAGCAATAGTATTTCAATAGTGCTTTTTCGTTTAGGTTGGTATCACAAGTCCCTGTAGGAAGTAGATAGCACTTTATTTGTTCACACTTCTCCATGCTAATGTACCTCTCAGGTAGCCCTGCCTCCAGGCTTACTTGTGCTTTGTGCTAATGTGGGTACTATTGGGAGTGTGATGTGTCAGGGAGATAGATAAGGAGGTGATCCCTGTCTGCAGGTGAATAAAAACGACATTGTGTGCAGTCAGTGTTTACAACCCCACTTGTCATCTTCAAAAGCATCTATGGTTACCTCTTCATCTGACAAATTGTAAAAGATCCAAGGAGCTTGGGGTGAGGGACATCTGTAGGAACGTATCTGTGAAGCAGGTACTACTTACTATCTCTCTTTTACAGATAAGAAAATTGAAGAAGGTTTATGAAGTTTAACTAATTTATCTAAAGTCATTTGGCTAGTAAATTACATCTGACCTTGAATGCAGGAGTCCTAACTTTAGAGCTCTTGATCAGAATGTTATGCTATCATGTGTCTCTGCGAAGTTATTTTTGGTGGAATTTATGTAGATTAAAAATAAAATTATCTGGCTATTTCCAGAAAAAAAACTCCACCACGTCTCTTTGTTAAGGACATGAATTATGGGCTCCATGCTACTTTATGTAGATTGATTAGATTGTTCAAAATTTTTGGTCAAATTTTTATCAAAATTATGGTTAGCAATATCCTTGAGAAATATTTGGTTTAGTAACTGAGCTAAAAGAGGTTTAAACAGATTGTTCACCTCTAATTTTGATTAATTACTTTTCTTCTCTTGCGTGGCTTCTTAATCCTTTCCTTTTTATTGATGGTGGACACCTAACTTAATAAATGAACACATTACATGCTGCAAAGATACTTGCATACTTTGAAATATTTTCCTTGATTTTTGAAAAAGGTTGAGACAAAATTAATCACGCTTCCTTTTAAAATTTATTTCTGCAAGTTTAAAGCCACAATTGTGCCTGGGATTTCTGATTGCACAGAAAATGAAAATTGGAGAAAGGATAAGTGAATTGCAGTAGAAAGGCGTAACTTAAAAAAAAAGTCAATCTGAATTTTTATTGCTCAGTTTCAGGGGCATAAATCATTATTTGATTAAGAATGTGGTTGTTCTTTGTTCAACTGTCTTTTTTATATTCAGAGCTAGCAAGAACAGTTGCCCAAGCTAACCCTTACCTGCTTTTTCAACAAATTAAAATGTTGAGAATTAGGAAAATTGTATAAAGAAAACTGATTTGAGATGGTTGAAGCAGCTGCATAGAACTTGGAAGAGATTTTGGCTTTTTCTGCAGGTTTATTAATTAGATAAAGAGTAATAATAATGAATGTTTGCCATATTGTCATATGATAGTATACTCTAGGTTCTCAGAGTGAAAGGCAGAAGGAAGAATTTCTCTTCTGGAAACAATATTGGGAGCCCTCTCCTCCATATTGACTATAATCCAAGTTAGAAAGCAAAGAAAACAAAAAATTGAAATGACACTACTGCATATGTAGGGTGATATGTTATACAGGTATCGCCCTACAGGAATGACTTGGAAATAAGAGTAAGTTAGATGTAGTTGGTACTTGAAAATATCTCTGTCACTAACTAGACTAGAGGGTTAACTTCAGAAACAATAAACCTTTCCTGAGTCTTAGTTTCCTACTCTGAGCACAATGAGAAGGCTGGAATGGTTGATCTCTCCTAATATCACATTGTTGCATTTTCAGTAGCCTCACTGTTCTTAGCATGGTGTTAAGCACATAGGAGGCCACTAAATAGTTGCCAATTTAAGTGGCTGTTGAATCAAATGCAGAGAAACTTGGGAGTAAGCAGGTAATACAAGAGAAAAAGAAATACAAGCTTTCATGGTTGATAAATACTCCATAAATGGCATTGAAGAAGGTAGGATTACACATTTCACATTTAACAACCAATGTTTAAACTGAGCATTTTCCTCTATTTCTATCAGGGCTTTGATAGTGGAGGTGATGGTTTTCAAAGTAAAACCAAAGCATTGAATTTGGTAAAGTATCCAGATAATCAGGCCTAAATGGAATCCTGGCTTATGTGATTTTTAGCATAACTTTTAAATTCTTCAACACATAGGGTGGTGTTATGGGTTCAATTGTATGACCTACAAAAAATATCTTGAAATCTTAATCTCCAGAACCTTAAAGTTTGATCTTATCCGGAAATAGAGTCTTTGTAGATTTAATCAATTTAAGGTCATAATAGTGGACCTTAATCTATATGACTAGTATGCTTGTAAGAAGACAGAAATGTGGACACAGAGGCAGACCCAAGGGAAAACTCTATGTGAAGACAGAAGCAGAGATTTGAGTGATACAGCTACAATCCAAGGAGCACAAAGGATAGATGGCTGTCACCGGCCACTGAGAGAGAGGCATGGGACAGATTCTCCCCCAGAGCCCGCAGACAGAACCAACCCTGATGAAACCTTCTAGCCTCCAGAACCTTGAGAAAATAAATTTCTGTTGTTTTAATTTACACAGTGTGGGATACTTTGTTATGTATGTCAGCCCTGGGAAACTAATCTAGGTAGGAAACTTCTCCAAGTTATTTTGTCTTGGATGAGGGACATAAAATACATTCAGGAATGGAAATGAGCTCAGGTAATCAGTTAAATATTTCCTTCCTAATGGAGAGAAACAAAATTGTGAGAATCCTGAAGATTGTAGCCTTGAGCTAAATGTTCTCACTAAGCACTAGGGAGGGAGTCCCTTCCCCGCCACCACCACCACATTTAAAAGCTATTCACAACAATATCTAGTATCAACAAGGAGTGTAATTTGAAAGATTCTCTGCTTTCTACTATTCTAGTGAAAACAATTTCAAAATTTAACTATTTCAAAATTAAAAGATAAGAATCATGCCCCGTATTCCAGATTCAGGTGTGTGTGTGTGTGTGTGTGTGTGTGTGTGTGTGTGCTTGTGCGTGTGTGTGTGTGTATATATATATATATATATATATATGTTTATGAAGGCAAACAACAAATCTCTTTGAGCTATAATGAGGCTTCCTAGTAAGGCTGACTAGCTTTCATAACAACCAAATGACACAATTTTTCTATTGTATTAATATGTAGTGGTAGTTATAGGTTACATTCCCTGCTACCTCCTCCCTGTCACAGAGAATGACTACTCAGAGTAACAAACCTATCATTTGTTTCCTGTTCCTCACACAGGGTAACACTTGTCACGGCAACAAAAACCAACTTGGAAACCAGATGAAATGCACTAAGGGGCCAAGTGGGGCAACAGTGCTGGTCAGCAAACTGAAACCCTGTCCCCAGCCTCACTCAGATATTTATTAGCAAGTACAAATAACTTGAGACAGAAAAAAAGTTTTCAGGGGGTGAAATCAATTGCAAGGAACATGCTGATTCCTAATCTCTGTTCTGAAAGCCTAAATACCATGTGTCTGTAAAGTCATGGTGCACTTTTGACCATGGTCACAAGAAAGCAACAGAAGATGACAGAAATGTGAAATCTGCACCAAATAAAAGGAAAACCTTCCCAGTTTCTGTAGGATGATGTGGTAGCATGTGCGCATGCGCAGATGTTGACGTAACACCATGTATACAGCGGAGCAGCCCACAGCCATGCCAGTCGAGATGTGGACGGTACAGAGGAAAGTTCAGTGTGTTCTGTGGCTCACGAAATTTGAATCCGTGACCAAAGTGCAACGTGAATACCGGCGCGTTTATAACGAAGCGCCACCACATAAGAATAACATTACTGGGTGGGATAAGCAGTTGAAGGAAACCGGCAGTTTGGTGGAGAAACCCCGTTCTGGTAGGCCATCAGTCAGTGATGAGTCTGTAGAGGCTATACGGGATAGCTACCTAAGGAGCCCTAAAAAATCTGTGTGTGAGCCCACATCGAACTGCCCTGAATAGGTATGAAACTGAAAGAGTTTTCCTTTTATTTGGTGCAGATTTCACATTTCTATCGTCTTTTGTTGCTTTCCTGTGACCGGTCAAAAGTGCACCATGACTTTACGGACACACTGTATTTTCTGTAGCTGAATCTTATCCTGCTGTTTTACTGTTTCCAGCACACACTGTTTTCATTATGGGGTCAGAGAGGCCCCTGGACTCTCTTCCGCTCAGGGCTTTTGCTCTAGGATGCCTCGCTGTCTCTAATTGTTATGCTAACTCAGCATGTTTTCACAGCATGTTCCCACACCTCCCAATTAAACCAGGGGAACACTTTTGGGGTTTTGAATCTATGTAAATAGATCAATAGTTAAAAACATAAAAGGAATAAATATTAGTCAATCAAGCAAGTGTTTTATGCTTAAGTGCTAGAACTTGCTAGATGCTTTGGAGTAAACAAAGTATTAAGGCATAGTCCTGTCTTTTAACAACATAAAATGCAATAAAAATAGGTACGAAAAGTGCAGATCCTGGAGTCAGATCACTCCAGCTTTTATCCAACCTTCAAGCAAACTGTCTCTAAAACATTGGGCAGGTTACCCTCTCTTTGCCTCATTTGTTTATTTATAAAATGAGGATAATGATCATAAGCTACTTCATATACCAAAGGATTTATTCATATTAAATCAGGTGCTTGACTTATAGTAAGTGTTAAATAAGGATTGGCTATTGCTATGTTACTGATATTGCTAATGAAATTGGTTTGAGAAATAATACTAACCAAAGTTAAAAAAAAAATTAGAGAAGACTTTTTAGAATAAATACTAAGAAGTATGATTCAACTCTGAAATGTATAGAACACATTATCACATGTTAGACTTTGTTATTTTAATCTTGGTTACAGAGAAGAACCCAGTGTCATAGGCTGAGAAAAGAGGGCTTACCAGGAGGAAGTGTGGAGAAAGCCATCAGCCCTATTCATTTTTTTTTCATTAATTATGTAGAAAACAAAAACTGGTAAATTTCTTTTCCTAAAATTTTGTGTTTGACTAAATGTTTTAAAAAAGATTTCTGTAAATGTCATTCTTATTGCTTAACAGTGAGCAGAATTTATATTTTAAGTCACAAAAATCTTATCTGTATTAGCATAATAATGATCTTCTAAAAGCTATCCATTCCCCTTATCCTTAGATAGCCTGAATATTTTACCTAACATCAGTGGTCTCCAACCTTTTTTGGGCCATGGACCAGTTTAATGTCAGAAAATATTTTCATGGACCGGCCTTTAGGGTGGGACGGATAAATGTATCACGTGACCGAGACAAGCGTCAAGAGTGAGTCTTAGATGGATGTAACAGTGGGAATCTGGTCATTTAAAAAAAATAAAACATTGTTCAGACTTAAATATATATAAATAAAACAGAAATAATGTAAGTTATTTATTCTTTCTCTGAAGACCGGTACCAAATGGCCCACGGACCAGTACCCATCTGGGGCCCCGGGGGTTGGGGACCACTGGTTTACATGACAAAGGGGACTTTGCAGGTACAATTAAGTTAAAGATCTTGAGGGGGATGAGAATAGACTATTGAATAGATCCTCTATTTGAACATAATTTAATCAGATGCAACAAATGGATAATCTTTCCCCTGTGGTGGTCAGAGGGAGGACAGGACTACAGAAGAATGTTCAGAGAGATATAACGTTGCTGGCTTTGTAGAGAGTGAGGAAGCCAAGAGATGGAGTTTAGGTGGTCTTTAAAGGTGGAAAAAGCAAGGAACTGGATTCTCTCCTAGTGCTTCTAAAAGATGTAGCCCTGCTGAAATTTTGATTTTAACCCACTGAGACCTGTGTCAGACCTTTGACCTACATAACTATAAATAATAAATTCATGTTGTGTTGAGTCACTAGTTTGTGGTAATTAATAACAACAGAAATCAAAAGCTAGTCCATCAGCTACCGCACATCATTAAAACAAGCAAGGAAGAAGACATTCTGCAGCCCTTCCCTGCTCTCTTTTTTAACTCTTTTGCTTTTGTCTTTGTTTCTTTAGTTAAAAAAAAATTTTTTTTTTTGCTTTTATTCATTTCTTTAAAAAAAGGTTAAGAACTCCCTCTTTTGCACAAGAAACAATACTAGGTACTGGGAAAAGACCCCCTTCCTTGATGAAACCAGAATAACAGAAACACAAAAACAATAAGACAGATAGTATAGAAAAACTGTTTTCAAGACATGGAGCATCAGTCATGGAAACATAGTGATCCCTGAAAACCCCCTCTTCCCCAGTGGACAGTCCCCAATGAGAGGACAGGATGAGGGGACCCAGGTGGAGCCCACGGTGCTCCTTGACTTGAGGAATTGGGTTTGGGGACTGGTCTGGGGAGACCAAGGAGGCTGGAGTTATCAGGACAGAGTGGTGGAGACTAGAGAGCTACAGAGTTAGATCCCTAGAGGTTTGAAGACAGCCCCCTTGAGCAACCAGTGGAGCACTGATCAGTGCTTGCATGTAAAACAAAAACTATACCAAGCTGAAAAAACAACCAACCAACAGGATTAGAGGAGACAGTGACTGGCACTCACACAGGCCTGGGAATAGTTGCCATTTTCAGCAGCCAGACTAGAAAAAGTCATAATTCAAGAAACTTTCTGCCCTAGGAAATTACTGGCTCTAGACTAAGCATGTCTCTGGATCTGCCTTAAAAAAGAAAAAAAGTAATCAGAAAGGCAAGATCCAAAAAAAACACACATCATATCCAAGTACCCTAACTGCACAAAGCACCAAACAAGGCAAAATTCACCATGTTTGTTATTAAATTGAAAATTACCGGACATGCAAAGATGTAAGAAAACATAATTAATGATAAGAATAATTAGGAAATGAAATTGCCCTGGAACTGCCACAAATGTTTGAATTGGGAATAAAAAGGATGTTAAAACTGTAATAACTGGCCCTGGCCGGTTGGCTCAGCGGTAGAGCGTTGGCCTGGCATGCGGGGGACCCGGGTTCGATTCCCGGACAGGGCACATAGGAGAGGCGCCCATTTGCTTCTCCACCCTCCCCTTCCTCTCTGTCTCTCTCTTCCCCTCCCGCAGCCGGGGCTCCATTGGAGCAAGGATGGCCCAGGCACTGGGGATGGCTCCTTGGCCTCTGCCCCAGGCTCTAGAGTGGCTCTGGTCGTGGCAGAGCGACGCCCTGGAGGGGCAGAGCAACGCCCCCTGGTGGGCAGAGCGTCGCCCCTGGTGGGCGTGCCGGGTGGATCCCGGTCGGGCGCATGCGGGAGTCTGACTGTCTCTCCCCGTTTCCAGCTTCAGAGAAAATTAAAAAAGAAAAAAAAGAAAAAAAAAACTGTAATAACTGTATTTTAGCTGTACAATGTGTTCAGTAGAGGCACAAGAAAAGGTGTAAAGCAAAATCTTAGAGGTGAAAAAGCTACAATGTATGACATAAAAATATATTGTGTTGAATTAGCAGATTATACATTGCAGAAAAAAAAATAGTGAACTTGAAGACATAGTAACAGCAACTAAAAATGATAAACAGAGACAAAAAGTGTTAAAAATGAAAAACATCAGTGAGTTGTAGGAAATTTTCAGACAAGCTCATGTACCTGTAATTCAAGTTCCTGAGGAAGAGAAGTAGAGGGGAAGAGGAAGGTATGTGAAAAAATAATGGCCATCTCCCCCAAAAATTGATGAATATTTTTATCCCACAAATAGGGAATACTCAAAAACATAAAAATTCTAAACATTTATGACCTTAGTGACAGAGCTTTGGAATACATGAAGCTAAATAGATATAACTGCAAAGAAAAATAGAAATGTCCTCACTGATAGTCAGCAATGTCAATACTCTTCTCTCAGTAAATGATAAAACAAGTGAAAAAAAAGATCACCAAAAGTATTACTTAACACAATTAACCACCTTGATCTATTTGTCATTTATAAATACTCAGCAACAAAATAATACATGTTCTCTTCTTTTTTCTTTTCTTTTTTTTTTTGACAGAGAGAGTCAGAGAGAGGGATAGACAGGAACAGACATACAGGAACAGAGAGAGATAAGAAGCACCAATTCTTCATTGCGGCATTTCAGTTGTCCGTTGATTGCTTGTTCATTAATTGCTTTCTCATATGTGCCTTCACCTGGGGCTACAGCAGAGTGAGTGACCCCTTGCTCAAGCCAGCAACCTTGGGCTTCAAGCCAATGACTTATGGTCTCAAGCCAGCGACCATGGAATCATGTCCATGATCCTACGCTCAAGCCAATGACCCTGTGCTCAAGCTGGCAACCTTGGGATTTTGAACCTGGGTCCTCTGTGTCCCAGTTTGATACTCTATCCACTGTGCCACTGCCTGGTCAGGTTATGTTCTTTTCAATTATACATGGAATATTTACCAAGATAAATTATATCTTCATTCATAAAGCATGTCCTAATCAAAATCTCAGCAGATGTTTTGTAAAATTTGACAAACTGCTTCTAAAATTTGTAGAGAAGTACAAGCGTTTTAGAGTAGCTAAACAATTTTGAAAAAACAAATTTAAGGGATTAGTACCAACTGGTTTTGAGGCATTTAATGAAGCTATAGCAATCATGTAGTGTCATATTGCCCCTAAGATTGACAAATAGATTAATGAAAAGAGTGAAGGATTCAGAAATAGACCCACACATATTTGAACAATAAATTTTTTACAAAGATGAAGGATTAATCTCATGGAAAAAAGATAATCTTTTCAGCAACTGTAAAGATTGAATATCTGTATGCAAAAACAAAACAAAAAAAACATACTTTGATCCATAATATATCTCACCATATATAAAATTGACTTAAAATACATGATAGACCTAAATGTCAATTTTGAAATGGTACTAATTCTAGATGTAAACATAAAAGGAAATCTTTATGACCCAGCGTTAGACAAAAATATTTTAGATACATTACCAAAAGCATAATCCACAAAAGAGTAAAATGATATATTTGAATTAAATCATTAAACTTTGAAAAATCTGATCTTCAAAAGATACACTTAGGAGAATAAAAAGGCAAGCTATTTACTGAGAGAATATCCAAGGACCTGTATATTGAATATATGAAGAATTCTCAAAACTCAATACTTATAAAATAATTTTTTAAAAGAATTTAACCCTTAAGAAATGGGCAAGAGATCTGAAGAGACACTGCACAAAAGAAGATTCACAGAAGGGAGATAAGCATACAAAAAGGTGCTCCCTCACTATTAAACAAATGAAAATTAAAACTGCAATATGGTGTCACTATAGACCATGCAAAAATGACTAAAATTTAAATGACTGACCATACCAAATGTGGACAAAGATTTGGAAGAACTGGCACATCCAAAGATATAATATGATACAACCACTTTGGAAAAGCAGTCTAGTAGTCTATCTTTAAAAATTAAACATATGAGCTACCTGTTACATTTCTAGGCAATTACCCAGAGACTTTTACATAAATGTTTATAGAACCTTGATTTATAATAACCAGAAACTGGAAATAATCCAAATATATATCAACAGGTGATTAGATAAACAAGTGGTAGTATATTCATACTATAGAACACAACTAAGCAATAAAATAAAGAACTATAATAGTTATACATGTATCAAAATGGATGAATTTCACAATAACTATGCTGAGGGAAAGAAACCAAACAGAAAAAGAGCAAATGTACTGCTCACAAAAATTAGGGGATATTTCATAGCTTTATATTTATTTTGAAATATCTTTTTGTGAGCAGTATACTTTATGATTCCATTTAGAATCATATGATTCCGGACGTCACGGAAATGGCGCCGTGAGCAGCGCGTCCGACAGATCTCCCCAAAATCGCAACAAATTTATCAACTAGAAACAGGAAAATTTATCCTCGGAGCATTCCGGAGTTCCACACAAACTGAAAGCAAAAGGACTGTTATCATTTGAATCTGAGAGACGAGGGTGTGGAGGAAGCTACCGCAGGGACGTTCATTCAAGCCGCGAGGAAGTGCGCCTGTGGTGAGTCAGCCCACACTCGGGAGCCGCGAGCGGCCGCCGCGAGTGGCTGCAGGAGCGCGCCCGGTTCGGTTGCAGAGCGAGCACCGCCCACACTCCCGAGCGGAGAGCAGCCGCTGGTGCGCCCGGTCCGGTTGCAGAGTGAGCACTGCTAACGCTCCCAGCGGCCCGCGCACTGCGAGTGAGAGTCGCCAGCCACCGGTGCCCGGAGCACCCCATTCGCGCGTGTACCCTGGGCATTCCACGCGCCCAGAGTGCCCTGCTGGCCCGCACACCCAGGGTTCCCCATCATCCTGCGCCCGGTGCGCCCCAGCCGCCAGCAGCGGGGGGAGCAGGAGAGGCCCCAGGGCGGTATTCCCTACTTGGGAGATTCTCTCCGTGGGCGGGGCACCTCACCCAGCCATTCAAGCTAACAATCAAGCGTTGGGGGAGGGGCACGCGCAGGCAGCCTGAAATACCTTCGGGAGCACAGCTGCGACCCAATCACTGAAATTAGCTTAACCCGTGAAATCTGCGCACCCTCGGTTCTAATTGATAAGATCTCTCTCAGTTCAGCGACCCAAGACAAGAGGCGCGATATTTTTTAGTGCCTCTCGCTAAAGGGGCGGGGGCAACTTCTGATTGATAGAGCCTCCATATTCAGGGATAAACGCTAACAAGAAGGACTTGGCAGATAATAAGATCTATACTACACTAGTCGCAAGCAGAGACTAGTGCCTCTTCTTCCCAGCCAAAACAGGCTA
Organism: Saccopteryx leptura; assembly: GCF_036850995.1. Taxonomy (NCBI): domain Eukaryota; kingdom Metazoa; phylum Chordata; class Mammalia; order Chiroptera; family Emballonuridae; genus Saccopteryx; species Saccopteryx leptura. The sequence continues at coordinate 228,890,975 of NC_089503.1, forward strand.
CAAAGTGTGGAAAGCCTGGGTTGAGAGGTCCAACTGAATGCTAGGCACTGAACAGTCACCTTGACAACAATTGACTCCCACCCCCGCCTGATTACACTGGAGGCCCTGACTGCCAGAGCCTTTCCCAAAGCCTTGCACTGAGTGGGGATAGAGTGGGGATTTCCCAGCTCTTTGAGCCTCTTACTCCCCAGGCAGAAGCAGTTGCAGCCTTATAGCTGGATCACCAGGCTGCTAATTCAGGAAGGGGGGACTAGGAGAGAGAATCCAGGAAAGCAAACTCTCTCATCATTGGACCCTGCAAACGCCAACAAGCCTTGACTACCAGCAAGACTAAAGCCAATTATATGACATTGCCATAGAATCCCATCAACTGCAAATCCCTACCTAAGTGTGACACAGGGGCAGAGCCTGGGGTAGAGTCACCGACCAGGAAGAGGGAGAGAAAAGAAAAAGGAAGAAGTTAACATCTCAAAATCAAGAAAAATCCACAGACTTTACAACTTGTTCCACTAATTTTTTTTTGTTGTTGTTGTTGTTTGTTTCTTCTATCTTATTGCCTTTATTTCCTCCACCTTGGTCCTTCTATTCTCTGCCCATCTTATGCTTCCCTTTTCTTGAACTACACTACCCATAAGTGTTACATTTTATTTCTCTTCTTCATCCTCACCCTCCTTTAAGGTTATACTCCAAAACACTTACCTCTCACTCTCTCCTCTTTTGTTTTATTTTGTTTTGCTTTATCTTGTTTTTTTCTCTTCCTTTTTTATTTCTTCCTTCGTTTTTCTCTTTTTCTTATTTTTTCCTTTCTATTCGTTTTTTCTTTTCTCGTTTTACTTTCATCCCATTTAATCCTCAATCACGAACAAATTAGTTAATTTGGGACTCAAGGCTTTTTTTGGCTTTATTTTTCTTTTTCACTTTTGTTTTTGTTTTTTTCTTGTTTGTTTATTTTTGTGGCATTTTGGGTCCTCCCAACCCAAGGTCTCCATTGTATTTAGTCTTTGCTCCACTTAATACAACAGATTTTTACTTATCATTTTAATTTTTTTCTTCTTTATTATTCTTTTTTTTGTCCTTTTTTCTGGTTCCCTCTTATCCCTCTCATTATATCTCTCAGTTGACCATCACTCACAATCAAATCATCTTATGCTTGTCTAAGATTTTCTTCCTTTTTTGCATTTAGTAGGTCCCTACTCCCCTTTTTTTGCCCCTTGAACTCTTCACCGCAAATCAGGCCCTCCATTATAGGCACGATATTTCCCTGAGGAGGGGAGAGGAGGGAAAGAGAAGAAAGAAAAAAAGGGGGAAATAATAAATTATTACTGTTTTTTTTTTGTGGGGTGTTTTACCTTTTTTTTTTTTTTTTTTTTTTTTACTTTTTACTCTTTATTAATTCTAATTAGTGCTATCAACAAGACCACCCTCAGATGCCAATAAGAAAGAGGAAATCGAATATTATGGATACAAAAGAAAGAGAGGTAACACAAATAGATGTGGAAAATCTATGGAGAAAAGACTTAACATATTGGAAGCCTTGGAGCTAAATGACAGAGAATTTAAAATAGAAATCTTAAAAATACTCAGAGATATACAAGAAAACACAGAAAGGCAATATAGGGAGATCAGAAAACAACTCAATGAACACAAAGAATATATTACCAAGGAAATTGAAACTATAAAAACAAATCAAACAGAAATGAAAAACTCAATTCACGAGCTGAAAAACGAGGTAACAGGCTTAGCTAGCAGAACAGCCCAGATTGAAGATAGGATTAGTGAAATAGAAGACAAACAACTTGAGGCACAACAGAGAGAAGAAGAAAGAGACTCAAAAATAATAAAAAACGAGAAAGCCCTACAGGAATTGTCTGACTCCATCAGAAAGAATAACATAAGAATAATAGGTATATCAGAGGGAGAAGAGAAAGAAAATGGAATGGAGAATATACTCAAACAAATAATAGACGAGAACTTCCCAAGCCTGTGGAAAGAACTAAAGCCTCAAATTCAAGAAGCAAACAGAACACCGAGTTTTCTTAACCCCAACAAACCCACTCCAAAGCACATCATAATAAAGATGACACAAACCAATGACAAAGAAAAAATTCTCAAGGCAGCCAGGGAAAAGAAGAGTACAACATATAAAGGAAGGCCTATTAGATTATCATCAGATTTCTCAGCAGAAACTCTACAAGCTAGAAGAGAGTGGACCCCAATATTTAAAGCCCTGAAAGAGAGGAACTTTCAGCCAAGAATACTATACCCATCAAAGCTATCCTTCAAGTATGAAGGAGATATAAAAACATTCACAAATACAGAAAAGATGAGAGAATTTATCAACAGAAAGCCCCCACTCCAGGAAATACTAAAGGGGGTTTTCCAACCAGATTCAAAGAACAAAAGAAAACAACACCACAAGTAACAGCTCCACCAAGAACACAATAAAACCAAACTTAAACTGTGACAACAAAGGAAAAAAAGGGGGGAGAGAATGGAGATTAACAGTAGCAAAGGACGATGAAGTGCAGAAATACTTATAAGATAGGGTACTACAATGAATATGGTAGGTACCCTTTTCATTACTTAATGGTAACCACCCTAGAAAAAACCACCACAAAAACACATGACTTAAAAAAGGTAGCAACAGAGGAAAGAAGTATGGAACACAAACAAACAAAAACAAATGATAGAAAAACAAAAGAGAAGAATCAAACTAGATACAAAACTAACAGAAAGCAATTTATAAAATGGCAGTAGGGAACCCACAAGTGTCAATAATTACACTAAATGTAAATGGAATAAACTTACCAATAAAAAGACACAGAGTAGCAGAATGGATTAAAAAAGAAAATCCAACTATATGCTGCCTACAAGAAACACATCTAAGCAACAAGGATAAAAACAAATTCAAAGTGAAAGGCTGGAAAACAATACTCCAAGCAAACAACACCCAAAAAAAAGCAGGTGTAGCAATACTCATATCTGATAATGCTGACTACAAGACAGAAAAAGTACTCAGAGACAAAAATGATCACTTCATAATGATTAAGGGGACACTGAATCAAGAAAACATAACAATCCTTAATATATATGCACCAAACCAAGGAGCACCAAAATATATAAGACAGCTACTTATTGACCTTAAAACAAAAACTAACAAAAATACAATCATACTTGGAGACCTCAATACTCCGCTGACGGCTCTAGATCAGTCATCCAAACAGAGAATCAATAAAGATATAGTGGCCTTAAACGAAATACTAGAACACCTGGATATGATAGACATCTACAGGACACTTCATCCCAAAGCGACAGAGTATACATTTTTCTCTAGTGTACATGGAACATTCTCAAGAATTGACCATATGTTGGGCCACAAAGACAATATCAGCAAATTTAGAAAAATTGAAATTGTACCAAGCATATTTTCTGATCATAAAGCCTTGAAACTAGAATTCAACTGCAAAAAAGAGGGGGAAAAACCCACAAAAATGTGGAAACTAAACAACATACTTCTAAAAAATGAATGGGTCAAAGAAGAAATAAGCGCAGAGATCAAAAGATATATACAGACAAATGAAAATGAAAATACGACATATCAGAATCTCTGGGATGCAGCAAAAGCAGTAATAAGAGGAAAGTTCATATCACTTCAGGCCTATATGAACAAACAAGAGAGAGCCGAAGTAAACCACTTAACTTCACACCTTAAGGAACTAGAAAAAGAAGAACAAAGACAACCCAAAACCAGCCGAAGAAAGGAGATAATAAAAATCAGAGCAGAAATAAATGAAATAGAGAACAGAAAAACTATAGAAAAAATCAATAAAACAAGGAGCTTGTTCTTTGAAAAGATCAACAAAATTGACAAACCCTTAGCAAGACTCACCAAGGAAAAAAGGCACAGGACTCAAATAAATAAAATCCAAAATGAAAGAGGAGAGATCACCACAGACATCATAGATATACAAAGAATTATTGTAGAATACTATGAAAAATTATATGCCACCAAATACAACAATCTAGAAGAAATGGATAAATTCCTAGAACAATACAACCTTCCTAGACTGAGTCATGAAGAAGCAGAAAGCCTAAACAGACCAATCAGCAGGGAGGAAATAGAAAAAACTATTAAAAACCTCCCCAAAAATAAAAGTCCAGGCCCAGACGGTTATACTAGTGAATTCTATCAAACATTCAAAGAAGACTTGGTTCCTATTCTACTCAAAGTCTTCCAAAAAATTGAAGAAGAAGCAATACTTCCAAACACATTTTATGAGGCCAACATAACCCTCATACCAAAACCTGGCAAGGATGGCACAAAAAAAGAAAACTACAGACCAATATCTCTAATGAATACAGATGCTAAAATTCTAAACAAAATACTGGCAAACCGAATACAACAACATATTAAAAAAATAATACATCATGATCAAGTGGGATTCATCCCAGAATCTCAAGGATGGTTCAACATACGCAAAACAGTTAACGTAATACACCATATCAACAAAACAAAGAACAAAAACCACATGATCTTATCAATAGATGCAGAAAAGGCTTTTGATAAAATACAACACAATTTTATGTTTAAGATTCTCAACAAAATGGGTATAGAAGGAAAATATCTCAACATGATAAAGGCCATATATGATAAACCATCAGCCAACATCATTTTAAACGGCATAAAACTGAGGACTTTCTACCTTAAATCAGGAACAAGACAGGGTTGTCCACTCTCTCCACTCTTATTTAACGTGGTGCTAGAAGTTCTGGCCAGAGCAATCAGACAAGACAAAGAAATAAAAGGCATCCATATCGGAAAAGAAGAAGTAAAGGTATCACTTTTTGCTGATGATATGATCCTATACATCGAAAACCCGAAGGACTCCACAAAAAGATTATTAGAAACAATAAACCAATACAGTAAGGTCGCAGGATACAAAATTAACATACAGAAGTCCATAGCCTTTCTCTATGCCAACAATGAAATATTAGAAAACGAACTCAAAAAAATAATCCCCTTCACGACTGCAACAAAAAAAATAAAATACCTAGGAATAAACATAACAAAGAATGTAAAGGACCTATATAATGAAAATTACAAAGCATTGTTAAGGGAAATCGAAAAAGATACAATGAGATGGAAAAATATTCCTTGTTCTTGGATAGGAAGAATAAATATAATCAAAATGGCCATGTTACCCAAAGCAATATACAAATTTAATGCAATTCCCATCAAAATCCCTATGAGATTTTTTAAAGAAATGGAACAAAAAATCATCAGATTTATATGGAACTATAAAAAACCCTGAATAGCCAAAACAATCCTAAGGAAAAAGAATGAAGCTGGGGGCATTACAATACCTGACTTTAAACTATATTATAGGGCCACGATGATCAAAACAGCATGGTATTGGCAGAAAAATAGACACTCAGACCAATGGAACAGAATAGAAAGCCCAGAAATAAAACCACATATATATGGTCAAATAATCTTTGATAAAGGGGCCAACAACACACAATGGAGAATAGAAAGCCTCTTCAACAAATGGTGTTGGGAAAACTGGAAAGCCACATGCAAAAGAATGAAACTCGACTACAGCCTGTCCCTGTGTACTAAAATTAATTCAAAATGGATCCAAGACCTAAATATAAGACCTGAAACAATAAAGTACATAGAAGAAGACATAGGTACTAAACTCATGGACCTGGGTTTTAAAGAACATTTTATGAACTTGACTCCAATGGCAAGAGAAGTGAAGGCAAAGATAAATGAATGGGACTACATCAGAATAAAAAGTTTTTGCTCAGAAGAGAAACTGATATAAAAATAAACAGACAGCCAACTAAATGGGAAATGATATTTTCAAACAACAGCTCAGATAAGGGCCTAATATTCAAAATTTACAAAGAACTCATAAAACTCAACAACAAACAAACAAACAATCCAATAAAAAAATGGGAAGAGGACATGAACAGACACTTCTCCCAGGAAGAGATACAAATGGCCAACAGATATATGAAAAAATGCTCAGCTTCATTAGTTATTAGGGAAATGCAAATCAAAACTACAATGAGATACCACCTCACCCCTGTTAGATTAGCTATTATCAACAAGACGGGAAATAGCAAATGTTGGAGAGGCTGTGGAGAAAAAGGAACCCTCATTCACTGTTGGTGGGACTGTAAGGTAGTACAACCATTATGGAGGAAAGTATGGTGGTTCCTCAAAAAACTGCAAATAGAACTACCTTATGACCCAGCAATCCCTCTACTGGGTATATACCCCAAAACCTCAGAAACATTGATACATGAAGACACATGTAGCCCCATGTTCATTGCAGCACTGTTCACAGTGGCCAAGACATGGAAACAACCAAAAAGCCCTTCAATAGAAGACTGGATAAAGAAGATGTGGCACATATACACTATGGAATACTACTCAGCCATAAGAAATGATGACATCAGATCATTTACAGCAAAATGGTGGGATCTTGATAACATTATAAGGAGTGAAATAAGTAAATCAGAAAAAAACAAGAACTACATGATTCCATACATTGGTGGAACATAAAAATGAGACTAAGAGACATGGACAAGAGTGTGGTGGTTACCAGGAGTGGGGGGAGGGAGGACAGGGGGAGAGTTAGGGGGAGGGGGAGGGGCACAGAGAACTAGATAGAGGATGGCAAAGGACAATCTGACTTTGGGCGAGGGGTATGCAACATAATCTAATGACAAAATAACCTAGACATGTTTTCTTTGAATATATGTACCCTGATTTATTAATGTCATCCCATTACCATTAATAAAAATTCATTTAAAAAAAAAAAAAAAAAAGAATCATATGATTCCATATGGTGCTTTAGTTCTATCTATAGTAACTATAGTAGTACTAATCTATAGAAATCTAATCTATACTACTCTATTTTAATGTAAAGCAGTTCAATGTTTACCTGCGCAGGGGAAATGGAAATGGGAACGACAAGTTTGCAGGTGATGGATATACACATTATTTTGATTGTGGTGATGGGCTTCACAATGTGCACATATGTCACTCAGGGTGGGTTATGAGGATTAAATACATTTACATATGGAAATCCCTAAAATGTGTAATAAAAAGTAAATGCTTGCAGTTATTAATAATTAGTATAGTGTCTAAATTACATTATATCTTCTACCAGAGTTTTATAATTTTCATCTTAACTTCTCACTATTGGAACCTCTCTTTCATCTTCCATGGTTTTGTTTTTCATCTTCTTTCTTTCATGAAGTTTTTGTTTGTCTATTTTACTTCTCTTTTTACTCTTATTGTGACAATGAAGCCCTGCTGCCATGGAAACCTACTTCTTTTGCTATCACTCGATAGCTTTTTAGTGTAATAATCTTTGGATTATAATATCAGCCCAGTAAACATCTTTTGGATGGAAAAATTTATCACAAATATTAAAAGAATGTATCTGCTTTCTCTTTTTCTTTCTTTCTTTCTTTCTTTCTTTCTTTCTTTCTTTCTTTCTTTCTTTCTTTCTTTCTTTCTTTCTTTCTTTCTTCTTTCTTTTTTAATTTTCATGAGAGGAGGGGAGGCAGAGAAGCAGACTCCTGCATGTGCCCCTACCAGAATCCACGCAGCAAGCCACCAGGGGGCGATGCTCTGCCCATCTCGGGCTGTTGCTCCATTGCTCCACAACTGAGCCATTTTTTTAGTGCCTGAGACAGAGGCAATGGAACCATCCTCAGCGCCAAGGCCAACTCGCTCCAATTGAGCCATGGCTGTGGGATGGAGGAGAGAAGTGGTAAGGGGAGAAACAGATGGTAGCTTCTCCTGTGTGCCCTGTCCAGGGATCAAACCTGGGACATCTACACGCTGGGCTGATGCTCTACCACTGAGCCAATCAGCCAGGGCTAGAATGTGCCTGCTTCAAAAAAAACAACTCTGTTAAAGATGTTTCATTACATGATTGAACAGCTTTTATATTAAGAGACTCAACATTTTTAATACATACTTACAAAGTAATAATTAACAGAACTGAACTCACTGTCCTTTTATTTAATAAACTTAATTAGGGATAAAGAGCATCCTGATGATATTTAACATTATAGAATAATGACAGGGGAAAAGGTAAGCAATGTTATAATTCTAGTCCTTGGGTTTTATTCACTCTGGGACTAATGCAAGAAAGAGTAAAATAAACTACTAGATCCTATCTGCTTATAGATAGAATTATGTAACTGGGACTCCTACAAGGAAATCTAGGAAGCATTTTAGTTCTCAATTTATGCAGAAGGATTAGAGGTGAGGCATGAAGTAAAGAGAGTTGCACAGTGTGTCAACCCAAATAATCCATTCTTTATGTTCTGCCTTCTCTTTCCAGGATAGAAAGGGGAGATAAGCTAGAGAAAGCCAAAGATAAAGCAAATTAATTATAGCAATTCTCCCACCTAGAAAGGGCTGTGTTGGTGGCACAAAGCAGCACAGCAATTTTTTCTTTCCACTAAATGACAGAGGAGGAGAGTTTAAAGTGCAGTGGTTATAATTTAATACAGGTCAAGAGTAACTAGAATCAAATACCAGTTCATCAGTGCCCTGTAATAATAACTCCGTTTATTCCTTGTGTGTGTAGCCAAACATGTAAATAAAAATGTCTTTATAAATTTAGTTTCATGAACTCTTCTGTAGGGAATGTGTACTGAGCACATAAATACCATAGCAACAGCTTATGTTGGTTTATTCAACCACAGTGAGACATACCTAATATAGAAAAGGAAAAGAACAGAATCAACAATTTTATAAAAATAGTCTACACTTTAAGAAATATGAAAGTGTTATTTTGTATTGCAACTAGTGTATGTTTTAATATTTGTGGTATATTGCCATAGAATACTGTGATTTATCATTTCCTTCTTGTTAGTAAAATTACTTTTCTATGGAATTGCTTACAGCCATTATATCTTGAGTGTAACCATTATTTTAGACAGTTTTGGCCTTTATGTGGGTTAAGAACCTATAAAAAATTGTTTTCATTTGGGTCTTCTGTGTCACCATGGAAACTCTCCATGAGTTAAGTGTTTGTGAATGATGTGTGGTCTTTTTTTTTTTTTTTTTTTTTTTTTTTAGTGTGAGAGAGAGACAGAGACAGGAAGGGAGAGAGATGAGAAGCATCAACTTGTTGTTGCAGCACTTTAGTTGTTCATTGATTGCTTTCTTATATGTGCCTTGACTGTGAGGGGCTCCAACCAAGCCACTGACCCCTTGCTGAAGCCAGCAACCTTGGGCTCAAGCCAGGTACCTTGGGTTTAAGCCAGTGACCACGGGATTATGTCTATGATTCCACACTCAGGCCGGTGACCTGATGGTTTCAAACCTGGGTCCTTCAGCATCACAAGCCAACACTCTATCCACTGCGTCACCACCTGGTCAGTCAATGATGCAAACTTTGAATGACCAATTTTTATGTGTGTAAAAATTTGAGAACTGTTTTCGCCTGAGATTCAGTGCCCAGTTGAGTTTAATTACTTCATATTTCTTTAGTTGCCAGTATGCTTCTAATTTTTGTTTCATTCATTGCACCTGTGTTTTGCAATTCCTTTGCTTTCTCTCTGTTCTGTGGTGGTAGTGAACGGCTGTCACAATCTGTGTCAGAAGTGATCATTCTCTAGGTGGCATTTTATTCAGTGCAGTTACAAATAGACAAATGTACTTTCAACATTGCATCTGCTAAGATGCTCCCTTATTTGTTAAATAATTTTTGGAATGAAATTAATTTATCTGTCCTTTTCTTTATAGCAAACTCTTAATTAAGAAAAGCTGGCAGGCATTCTTAGTTATGAGGCAGGACTGAAGTATTTCAATCAAGTATCTAAAAATATTAACATCTCTTATTCACCTTATTTTTTATTAAAATACTTTTAACATATATTATTGCTAATGTATGTATTTAGAAATCTATCCTAAAATTTTAATATTTTTGGTAACAATATTCTAATTGTAATGTTCTAACACTAATATTAGAAAATAGGTACACTAATAATTTAGCATTTAAGTAAAAAATTTTAAAAGTTTGTTCCCAAAGAGCTCCAATAATACACATGACATTATTTAAAAATTTATGTCAGCCCTGGTTGGATAGCTTGGTTGGTTAGAGCATCACCCTGAAACATAGAGGTTGCTGGGTTGATTCCTGGTCAGAGCACATAGATGAAAAGATTAATGTTATTGTCTCTCTCTCTCTCTTTTTCTCTTTATAAAATCAATAAATAAAAATTTAAAAAATTTGTGTCAAATCTGGCTTAGCTAAATGAATAATTATTTAATGATTCAGAGGAAAATGAAGATAAATTAATAGTGTACACTCAGAAAATATTGTTATTTGAGATTAATTTTTTAGGTTTTTAATAGAAAAGTTTTTATTAAATAAATGTGTTAATAATAAGTGAATCTTCCATATTTTAAAGCTACCCCAATGTTCACATTTATTTAGTAATTTTTTTCCAACTATTTTGAGATAGTATATATACTAGGAAATTATAATTTTTGAACATTTTATACATTTCAGTTTTTTTTTTAACAAGTATGTGCGAGAGAGCGACAGAGAGACAGTCAGAGAGGGACAGACAGGAAGGGGAGAAGTGAGAAACATCAACTCATAGTTATGTTACCTCAGTTGTTCATTGATTGCTTTCTCATATGTGCCTTGATGGGGGAGCTCCAGCTGAGCTAGTGACCCCTTGCTCAAGCCAGCGACCTTTGGGCTAAAGTCAGCAACCATGGGGTCACGTCAATGATCTCATGCCCAAGCCGGTGACACTGAGTTCAATCCGGCAACCGTTGGGGTTTCGAACCTGGGTCCTCAATGTCCCAGGTTGACACTCTATCCACTAAGCCACCACCTGTTCAGGCCAATTCAAATATTTTTTAAATGGGTTTATTGAGATTTAATTTATCTATTTAAATTATACAGTTCAATGGTTTTTGGTATACTCACAGAATTGTGTAACAATCACTGTAACCATTTTTAGAACTTTTCATCACTCCAAATGAAACCCATATACCCAGTAACAATCATCCACCATTTCTCCCCACTCCCAGCTCTGAACTTAGGCAATCAATACTCTTCTATCTGTGTAGGTTTGCCTGTTCTGGAACTTTCATATAAATAAAATCTATAATATATAATATTTTGAGACTAGCTTCTTTCATTTAGCATATTTTTAAGGTTTTCAATATTGTACAACAGCATATATAGATACTCCACCCATTTTTATTGCTGAATAATATTCCATTGTATGAATATATTACATTTTAGCTATCTACTTTCAATTGATAGCCAAT